>NC_135993.1:11908087-12028087 GCF_053455715.1 Rhinoraja longicauda
GGGGGTGAACATGTGGGGTGGGGGGGAGTGGATATCCATTGGGGTGGTGAGGGGGACACTCAGAGGTCTCGGCCTCTGGTAGTGGGATATAAGTGGTCTTGACTTACGGAAGGGGGGCAGCAATGGTGGTCAACGTCTGGGGGAGGGGGACTAGGGTTGCCAGCTGTCCCGTATTAGCCGGGACATCCCGTATTTTGGGCTAAATTGGTTTGTCCCGTACGGGACCGCCCTTGTCCCATATTAGGCCTGAGGGCCACTGTGGGCCCGGACACTGTAGGCCCGGGGTCCGCTGTAGGCCTGGACAGTGTAGGCCCAGACACTGTAGGCCCGGACAGTGTAGGCCCGGACACTGTAGGCCCGGGGTCCGCTGTAGGCCTGGACAGTGTAGGCCCGGACACTGTTGTCCTGGACAGTGTAGGCCCGGACACTGTAGGCCTGGGGTCCACTGTAGGCCTGGACAGTGTAGGCCCGGACACTGTAGGCCCGGACACCACTGTAGGCCCGGACACTGTGGGCTCGGACAGTGTAGACCCGGACACTGTAGGCCCGGGGACCACTGTAGGACCGGACACTGTAGGACCGGACTTTGTATGCCCAGGACACTGTAGGCCCGGGGGCCACTGTAGGCCTAGACGGCGCAGTGGGCGCGGACACTGGGCGCGGACACTGTAGCCCCAGGGGCCGCTGTAGGCCCGGAGGCCCGGCCGCCGCCTAATGGAGGTTGCGTAGCAACCTGCCTCCTGGCCCGGGCGGCCGCCATTGGTGGAGCGGGAGCACGTGGCCGCTGGCTGGGTGAGGTCACATGTGGCGCGGGGCGGTGATGTCACCTATTTTCCCTTATTTGGGAATGAGGAAGTTGGCAACGCTAAGGGGGACATAGGTGGTGGTCTCGGCCTCAGGGTGGGGCAAGTCGATGGGGTCTCATTGCGAGAGGATTTGAGTTTAGGAGCAAGGAGGTCCGACTGCAGTTGTACAGGGCCCAGGTGAGACCACAGCTGGAGTATTGTGTGCAGTTTTGGTCTCCTAATTTGAGGATGGACATTCTTGCTCTTGAGGGAGTGCAGCGTAGGTTCACCATGTTAATCCCCGGGATGGCGGGACTGACATATGATGAAAGAACGGATCAAGTGGGCTTGTATTCGCTGGAACCTAGAAGGATGACAATAGACAATAGACAATAGACAATAGGTGCAGGAGTAGGCCATTCAGCCCTTCGAGCCAGCACCGCCATTCAATGCGATCATGGCTGATCACTCTCAATCAGTACCCCGTTCCTGCCTTCTCCCCATACCCCCTCACTCCGCTATCTTTAAGAGCTCTATCCAGCTCTCTCTTGAAAGCATCCAATGAACTGGCCTCCACTGCCTTCTGAGGCAGAGAATTCCACACCTTCACCACCCTCTGACTGAAAAAGTTCTTCCTCATCTCCGTTCTAAATGGCCTACCCCTTATTCTTAAACTGTGGCCCCTTGTTCTGGACTCCCCCAACATTGGGAACATGTTATCTGCCTCTAATGTGTCCAATCCCCTAATTATCTTATATGTTTCAATAAGATCCCCCCTCATCCTTCTAAATTCCAGTGTATACAAGCCCAATCGCTCCAGCCTTTCAACATACGACAGCCCCGCCATTCCGGGAATTAACCTAGTGAACCTATGCTGCACGCCCTCCATAGCAAGAATATCCTTCCTCAAATTTGGAGACCAAAACTGCACACAGTACTCCAGGTGCGGTCTCACCAGGGCCCGGTACAACTGTAGAAGGACCTCTTTGCTCCTATACTCAACTCCTCTTGTTACGAAGGCCAACATTCCATTGGCTTTCTTCACTGCCTGCTGTACCTGCATGCTTCCTTTCATTGACTGATGCACTAGGACACCCAGATCTCGTTGAGAGGGGATCTTATAGAAACATATAAAATTCTTAAGGGATTGGACAGGCTAGATGCAGGAAAGATGGTCCCGATGTTGGGGGAGTCCAGAATCAGGGGTCACAGTTTAAGAATAAGGGGTTGGCCATTTAGGACTGAGATGAGGAAAAAAACAGAGAGTTGTGAATCTGTGGAATTCTCTGCCACAGAAGGCAGTGGAGGCCAATTCACTGGATGTTTTCAAGAGAGAGTTAGATTTAGCCCTTAGGGCTAATGGAATCAAGGGGTATGGGGAGAAGGCAGGAACAGGGTACTGATTGTGGATGATGCCATGATCATATTGAATGGCGGTGCTGGCTCGAAGGGCTGAATGGCCTCCTCCTGCACCTGTTTTCTGTTTCTATGTTTCTCTGCCTCTCTGCGTATATATCACCTCCTCTGCCCCTCTGTCCTTCTCTTAACCCTCTCCCAACCCTATCGTGCTGCTACCTCTCCACCTTCCCCCCCCCGTCCCCCCCTTTCTGCCCTCTCTCACCACCTTCTGCCCCCACTCTGCTCCCCAAGCATCTCCCTGTCTACCCCTTCTACCCTCTGCACGCCCCTTACTTCAACACAAGAAATCCACCCTAGGTATACACAAAATGCTGGAGTAACTCAGCAGGTCAGGCAGCATCTCAGGAGAGAAGGAATGGGTGACGTTTCGGGTCGAGACCCTTCTTCAGACTGATGTCAGGGGGGCGGGACAAAGGGAGGATATAGGTGGAGACAGGAAGATAGAGGGAGAACTGGGAAGGAGGAGGGGAAGAGAGGGACAGAGGAACTATCTAAAGTTGGCGAAGTCAATGTTCATACCACTGGGCTGCAAGCTGCCCAAGCGAAATATGAGGTGCTGTTCCTCCAATTTCCGGTGGGCCTCACTATGGCACTGGAGGAGGCCCATGACAGAAAGGTCAGACTGGGAGTGGGAGGGGGAGTTGAAGTGCTCGGCCACCGGGAGATCAGTTTGGCCATCGCGGACCGAGCGCAGGTGTTGAGCGAAGCGATCGCCGAGCCTGTGTTTGATTTCGCCGATGTAAATAAGTTGACATCTGGAGCAGCGGATGCAATAGATGAGGTTGGAGGAGTAGCAGGTGAACCTCTGCCTCACCTGGAAAGACTATTTGGGGGAGGAGGTGCAGGTCTCGGCCCGAAACGTCACCCATTCCTTCTCTCCCGAGATGCTGCCTGTCCCGCTGAGTTACTCCAGCATTCTGTGTCCACGTTCGATGTAAACCAGCGTCTGCAGTTTTTATTTCCTACGCAGAAACCCTCCCTGCACAAAACACGAAGGCAGTGGCACAAGTGAATACCCCAGCCTGTCTTGTTTGGTGTCTCCAGGGTCCAGAAGCTATCTTCCCCACCCGCGCCTCCCCTCATCTACTCCCCCCCCCCCCTCCACCCCCCTCTCCTCTCCCTCTCCCAATCCCAGATTTACATCTCAGCGTTCCCTGCACAGATCATTAAAGATTTAGCATGCAGAATTATCCAGTGTCAGAGGTTGGTATTGGGAGGGGGTGGGAGAAATGTGGGGGGGGGGGGGGGTCGTGGGAGGGTAAAGGTTGGATTCTGATACCGTCCAGTGACGATGAGAACACGCCAGGGACTCCGGCACTTTGAACTTCATCACGATTCACAGCTTAATCAATGAAGTATTGGAGGAATAATTAAAGGCACAAGACGGGGAAATCAGCCTCATTTTTAATTAAAGATCCGCAGGAGTGCTGATCTCTCACTTAGCGGGCAGGTAGAGTGGGATTGCAGGCTGCAGCTAATGAGAGGGAGTGAGCAGGGAGAGCGGGAAGATTTGTGCGTGCAGCACTCCGCAAACTGTGGGGAATTGGCAGCCACTAGAACTGTGCTATGAATCATCCCGTCTTCTCAGCTCTTTGTCACAGACTCTTAATCAAATGTTAGTCCCTGCGAGACACGTTTATTCTTTGTGTGTGTGTGAGTGTGTGTATGTGCGTGTGTGCGTGTGTGTGTGTGAGTATGCGTGTGTGCGTGTGTGTGTGTGCGTGCACGCGTGTGTGTGTGTGTGTGTGTGCGTGTGTGAGTGTGTGTGAGTGCGTGTGTGTGCGTGTGTGTGAGTGTGTGTGAGTGTGTGAGTGTGTGTGTGTGCGTGTGTGAGTGTGTGTGTGTGTGAGTGTGTGAGTGTGTGTGTGTGAGTGTGTGTGTGTGAGTGTGTGTGAGTGTGAGTGTGTGCGTGTGTGAAACATAGAAACGTAGAAATTAGGTACAGGAGTAGGCCATTCGGCCCTTCCACCCAACACCGCCATTCGATGTGATCGTAGCTGATCATCCAAAATCAGTACCCCGTGCGTGTGCGTGTTCGTATGTGTGTGTTTGTGCATGTGCATGTGTGCACGTTTGCGAGTTTGTGTGTGCGTGTTTGTGTCAACATACGTATCTTGGTGTGAGTTTGTGTGTATGTGCATATACATAGATATACATATGTGAGCGTGTGTGTGCATGCGTGGATAAGCACCTCAATGTGTGTTTGCATGTATGTGCACACGCACATACATATATGTATATATACACCGATCAGCCAAAACATTATGACCACTGACAGGCAAAGTGAATAACATTGATTATCTTGTTGCAATGGCACCTGCCAAGGGGTGGGATATATTAGGCAGCAAGTGAACAGTCAGTTCTTGAAGTTGACGCGTTGGATGCAGGAGAAATGGGCAGGAGTAAAGACCTGAGCGACTTTGACAAGGGCCAAATTGTTATGGCCAGACGACTGGGTCAGAGCATCTCTGAAACGGCAAGGCTTGTGGGGTGCTCCCGGTCAGCAGTGGTGAGTACCGACCGACAGTGGTCCGAGGAGGGATAAACCACAAACCGGCGACAGGCAGGGTGTTGGGCGCCCAAGGCTCATAATAAGAGTATTAATACTCTTAATGTACTGTTGGAAGCTTTTCCTATTGTGGAAATATCAAAGACTAGAGGGCAGAAGACTTTCCTGTAGACTTTAGAGTTACGGCGTGGAAATGGGCCCTTCGGCCCATCGAGTCCACGCTGACCATTGATCCCCACACACTAGCACGATCCCACACACACTAGGGACAATTTACACTTTTTGTACCAAAGCCAATTAACCTACAAACCTGCACGTCTTTGGAGTGTGGGAGGAAACCGGAGCGCCCGGAGAAAACCCACGCAGGTCACGGGGAGAACGTACAAACTCCGTACAGACGGCGCCCGTAGTCGGGATTGAACCCGGGTCTCCGGCGCTGTGAGGCAGCAACTCTACCGCCGCGCCACTGTGTCGCCCAAAGTTGCTTTAAGGTGACGGGGGCAAAGTTTAAAGGAGATGTGTGGGGCAGGTATTAAACACAGAGGGTGGTGGGTGCCAGGCAGGTATGATAGAGGTGTGTAAGAGACTTCTAGATAGCCACTGAGATATGCAGGGAATGGAGGGGTATGGAGGAGATGAATTTAACTTGGTATCATGTTCGGCACTAGGGTTGCCAACTGTTCCGTGTTAGCCGGGACATCCCTTAGTTTGGGCTAAGTTAGTTTGTCCCGTACGGCCGCCATTGGTGGAGCGGGAGCACGTGGCCGCTGGCTGGGTGAGGTCACGTGGGGTGCGGGGCGGTGACGTCACCCTTTGTCCCTTATTTGGGAGTGAGGAAGTTGGCAACCCTATAAATTGACACAGACAGTGGTGGCTGAAGGGCCTGTTCCACGGGAGATGGCATGCAAACAGTGACCTTTAAAGAGACACATCTGGCATCTCATGAAACTAATAAAGACATGTGTGTAAATACGTTTAAAGGGATTGGCATCCGTGTAATACATTTGTTAAAGGGTAGAATTCTTAAAGGGATATGTCCTACATACACAGTGTAAAATGATTCAGGCTTCAATGCATTATTCAAAGCAAATGGTTCAATAAACTGTGTAGGAAGGAACTGCAGATGCTGGTTTATGCCGAAGAGAGACACAAAATGCTGGAGTAACTCAGTGGGACAGGCAGCATCTTTAGTGTAGTTTAGAGAAGCAGGCCCTTCGGCCCAAAGATACTAGAGGAGCAAGATAGACCACTCGACTCTAAAACCCGTAGTACGTCACGGCGGCCATTTCAGTCAGCAGAAACTTGCAGAAACATTTAAAAAGTAAAATATCAAAAATCTGTGAATTGGTAGATGAGATATATTCTGCATTTTAATGGTATCATCACACATACTGTTCCCCCACAACACTGATTACACTGCGAGAGGCGGGTTTTGCTTACTAAAATGGCTCCTTTGCATACTACACTTCAGCATAGGCGATTTCAACGGAGTGGTCCATCTTGGTCCTCTAGTATCTTTGCTTCGGCCCACCGAGTCTGCGCCGACCAGCGATCCCCACATATTAACACTATCCTACACACACTGGGGACAATTTACATTTACACCAAGCCAATTAACCTACAAACCTGCACGTCTTTGGAGTGTGGGAGGAAACCGATGATCTCGGAGAAAAACTCACGCAGGTCACGCGAAAAAACTCCGTACAGACAGCACCCGAGGTTAGGATCGAACCTGGGTCCCTGGCGCTGTGAGGCAGCAACTCTACTGCTGCACCACCGTGACTCAGTCTGAAGAAGGGTCTCGACCCCGAAACGTCACCCATTCCTTCTCTCCAGAGATGCTGCCTGACCCGCTGAGTTAGGCCAGCATTTTGTTTCTCTCTATGGTTCAATAATACTTTATTTTCATATGTACTTAGATAGAGTGAAATTATTAATTTTGCAAAGAATTCAGTAGGATCTTACTAGCTATAAGCACAACCATCAAGGGTGGTGAATCTGTGGAATTCTTTGCCACAGAAGGCTGTGGAGGCCAAGTCAGTGGATATTTTTAAGGCAAAGATAGATTCTTGATCAGTACGGGTGTCAGGGGTTATGGGGAGAAGGCAGGAGAATGGGGTTAGGAGGGAGAGATAGATCAGCCATGATTGAATGGTGGAGTGGACTTAATGGGCCGAATGGCCTAATTCTGCTCCACGGCACGGTGGCACAGCGGTAGAGCTACTGCCTCACAGCGTCAGAGACCTGGGTTCGATCCCGACTACGGGTGCTGTCTGTACGGAGTTTGTACGTTCTCCCCGTGACCTGCATGGGTTTTCTCCGAGATCATCGGTTTTCTCCCACGCTCCAAAGACGTGCAGGTTTGTAGGTTAATTGGCTTGGTATAAATGCAAATTGTCCCTTGTGTGTGTAGGGAAGTGTTAGTGTGCGGGGATCGCTGGTCGGCGCGGACTCGGTGGGCCTGTTTCCACACTGTATCTCTGAACTCTAAAGATGAGAATCTGTTACAACATCTGCTGCTCTGTTTCTGCATCGACTCAATTTCTCCAAGCAAGGGGCTGGACTCAGTCGATGGAGGGTTAATGTTCCCCTTGCCTCAGGTGCCTGGAACTGGGGTCACAGTCTCAGGCTCAGCAGCCAACCCTTTAGGATGGAGGTGAGAAGAAACATTGTTATCAAGAGGGAGGTGAAGCTTCTGAGGTCTGTGCACAAGGGCAGTGGAGGATCAGGGGCAGAGAATGCTCGAGAGGGATCAATGGATTTTTGGGTATTAAGGAAAAATAGAGCCTGTTTCTGCGCTGTATCTCTAAACTAAATAACACAGCAAAGGACAGGCCCTTCGGCCCACAGTGTCCGTGCTGAACATAATGCCAAGATAACCTGATTTCATCTTAGGCGACACGGTGGCGCAGCGGTAGAGTTGCCGCCTCACAGCGCCAGAGGCCCGGGTTCGATCCTGACTACGGGTGCTGTCTGCACGGAGTTTGCACGCTCCCCCCGTGACCTGCGTGGGGTTTCTCCGGGTGCTCCGGTTTCCTCCCACACTCCAAAGACGTGCAGGTTTGTCGGTAAATTGACTTCGGTAAAAATTGGAAGTCACCCCTAGTGTGTGTAGGATAGTGTTAGTGTACAGGGTGATCACTAAATAGTACAGCACAGGAACAAGGACCTTCGGTCCACAGTACCCGTGCTGAACATGATGTCAAGTTAATCCCATCTGCATGCACATGATCCATACCCCTCCATTCCCTGTCAGTGAGTGATGGAGTTGGTCAGCGTGGGAACAGGTCCTTAGGCCCACCTTGTCCATGATGACGATGGACACAAAATGCTGGAGTAACTCAGTGGGTCAAGCAGCGACCCGAAACGTCACCCATTCCTTCTCTCCCGAGATGCTGCCTGACCCACTGAGTTACTCCAGCATTCTGTGTCTACCTTCGATTTTGTGACCCATTCCTTCTCCCCAGATGCTGCCTGACCCGCTGAGTTACTCCAGCATTTTGTGTCCACCTTCGATTTTGTGACCCATTCCTTCTCCCCAGAGATGCTGCCTGACCCGCTGAGTTACTCCAGCATTTTGTGTCCACCTTCGATTTTGTGACCCATTCCTTCTCCCCAGAGATGCTGCCTGACCCGCTGAGTTACTCCAGCATTTTGTGCCTACCTTCAATTTAAACCAGCATCTGCAGTTTTTTTCCCCTTGTCCATGCTGTCCAAGATTTGGCCCTTTCGTGATGACCAATCGATGAGAGGAATCTCCACCCACCCATTTGGCCCATAGCCCTCCAAAACGAACGAAAAGTCCTCAGGCGAGCATAAATATATTAATCTCGGTTTTAGAGAGAATCAATAATTCTGCCTTCCAGTCGCATGGGGTGGAAAACAGCAAGCATTCACCGCGTTCTCGGTTAATCTTTTTCCCGCGGACGAAATATCAAAGACGGCAAGGTATGGCTTTAGGGTGAAAGAAGGAAGGTTTAAAGAAGATACTTGCAGGGCAAGTGTTTCACACAGCGGTTGCTGGGGGTCTAGAACGTGCTGCCAGGGGTGGTGGTGGAGCAGATACAAACAGAAGAGTTGAACAAGCCTTTAGACAGGAACATGGACATGTATGGAATGCTGGAATAGGGATCACATGCAGGCAGATGTGGAAAATTAACCTTGGCACCTTCTCTGCCACAGAAGGCAGTGGAGGCCAATTCAATGGACGTTTTCAAGAGAGAGAGTTAGATTTAGCTCTTAGGGCTAACGGAATCAAGGGATATGGGGAGAAAGCAGGAACGGGGTACTGATTGTGGATGATCAGCTATGATCATATTGAATGGTGGTGCTGGCTCGAAGGGCCGAATGGCCTACTCCTGCACTGATTGTTTATGTTTCTATGTTCAGCACATACGCACAGGAACAGGCCATTCAGCCTTCAGCGTATGTGCTGAACATAGAAACATAAACAATCAGTGCAGGAGTAGGCCATTCGGCCCTTCGAGCCAGCACCACCATTCAATATGATCATAGCTGATCATCCACAATCAGTACCCCGTTCCTGCTTTCTCCCCATATGTTGGGATATGTGCTATGTTCCATGTTCTTGTCCATCTTCATTAACTAACCCAGACGGTCTAGACAACAGTGAAGGCAGAATAATTGGCAAGGAGGAAGGATTTAGAGTCCTAGAGTCTTACAATGTGGAAATAGGCCCTTCGGCCAACCGAGTCCGCGCCGACCAGCGATCCCCGCACACTCACACCATCCTACACACACCAGGGACAATTTTTAGTTATACCAAGCCAACCAACCTACAAACCGAAGATCTCGGAGAAAACCCACGCAGGTCACGGGGAGAACGTACAAACTACGTACAGACTGCGCCCGTAGTCGGGATCGAACCCGGGTCTCTGGCGCTGTGAGGCAGCAACTCTACCGCTGCGCCACCATGCCGCTATTCATGTTCTGTGTATGTTCTGTGCATGAAAATTGGAAATAGCAGGAAATCGACTTGGCTCCCTCAATGTAAACTGTCCCCAGTGGGTGTAGGATAGTGTTAGTGTGCGGGATCGCTGGTCGGCGCGGACACGGTGGGCTGAAGGGCCTGTTTCCGCGCTGTATCTTGCATGGAGATGTCTTGGTGGGGTGGGTGGATATTCCTCTCGTCGCCAGGAGAGGAATGGCCGGGCTGATACAAACACACACACACACACACCCCCCCCCCCCCCCACAAACACCCCCCCCCCCCCCACACACACACACACACACACACACACACACACACATACACACACACATACACACACACACACACATACACACACACACATACACACACACACACATACACACACACATACACACACACACACATACACACACACATACACACACATACACACACACACATACACACACACACACATACACACACACACATACACACACACACATACACACACACACACACACACACACACACACACACACACACACACACACACACACACACACACACGCAGCGATCCGTGTCTGTGGGGCGGGGCGAGCCGGCTGTCAATATTCCAGTCTTGGCCAGGAATTTCCTGAAATTAAAAGATCGACTTAGAATCACAGAGTGATACAGTGTGGAAACATGCCCTTCGGCCCAACTTGCCCACACCGTCCAACATGTCCCAGCTACACTAGTCCCACCTGCCCGCGTTTGGTCCATATCCCTCCAAACCTGTCCTATCCATGTACCTGTCTAACGTTTTTCTTAAACGTTGGGATAGTCCCAGCCTCAACTACCTCCTCTGGCAGCTTGTTCCATACACCCACCACCCTCTGTGTGAAAAAGTTACCCCTCAGATTCCTATTAAATCTTTTCCCCTTCACCTTGAACCTATGTCCTCTGGTCCTCGATTCCCCTACTCTGGGCAAGAGACTCTGTACATCTACCCGGCCTGTTCCTCTCATGATTTTATACACCTCGATACGATCTCCCCTCATCCTCCTGCGCTCCAAGGAATGGAGACCCAGCCTGCTCAACCTCTCCCTATAGCTCAGTCCCTCTAGTCCTGGCACATCCTCGTAGATCTTCTCTGTACCCTTTCCAGCTTGACAACATCTTTTCTATAACACGGTGCTCAGAACTGAACACAATTTTCCAGACTCTGCTGTCATCGACAGTCATTTAGAAAACTTATTTTAGGAAACGTAGTATGATCAAAAATATGTATGAAAACATTTGAAGAGTTATGAAACCATCATCTGTCTGGACTAGACACAACATGCTGGAGTAACTCAGCGGGACAGGCAGCATCTCTGGTTGCTGGAAATCTGAATAAAAACCAGGAAATGTTATGATCATAAGATCATAAGTGATAAGAGTAGATTGAGGCCATTCGGCCCATCAAGTCTACTCCGCCATTCAATCATGGCTGATCTATCTCTCCCTCCTAACCCCATTCTCCTGCCTTCTCCCCATAACCCCTGACATAGAAACAAAGAAACATGGAAAACAGGTGCAGGAGTAGGCCATTCGGCCCTTCGAGCCAGCACAGCCATTCAATATGATCACGGCTGATCATCCACAATCAGTACCCCGTTCCTGTTTTCTCCCCATATCCCTTGATTCCGTTAGCCCTAAGAGCTATATCTAACTCTCTCTTGAATACTATATATCCAGTGAATTGGCCTCCACTGCCTTCTGTGGCAGAGAATTCCACAGATTCACAACTCTGGGTGAAAACATTTTTCATCATCTCAGTCTTAAATGGCCGACCCCTTATTCTGAAACTGTGACCCCTGGTTCTGGAGAAAAGGGATAGGTGACGATTCAGGTCGAGACCCTTCTTCAGACCCGGAACGTCACTTTATTCCTTCTCTCCAATGATGCTGTTTGTCCCGCTGAGTTACTCCAGCATTTTGTGTCTTACTTTGGTTTAAACCAGCATCTGCAGTTCCTTCCTACACTGCAGAGTCAAGAGGGTTTAACGTGTGTCTAACATATGATGAGCGTTTGTCAGCACTGGGCCTGTACTCGCTGGAGTTTAGAAGGATGAGGGGGGACCTCATTGAAACGTACAGAATAGTGAGCGGCCTGGATAGAGTGGATGTGGAGAGGATGTTTCCACCAGTGGGAGAGTCTAGGACCAGAGGGCACAGCCTCAGGATTAAAGGGCACTCTTTTACAAAGGTGAGGAGGAACATCTTTAGTCAGAGGGTGGTGAATCTGTGGAACTCATTGCCACAGAGGGCTGTGGAGGCCGTCAGTGGATAGATAAGGCAGAGAAAGGCAAGTTCTTGATTAGAACAGGTGTCAAGGGTTATGAAGAGAAGGCAGGAGAATGGGATTAGGAGGCAGAGATCAACCATGATTGAATGGCGGAGTAGACTCAATGGGCCGAATGGCCTAATTCTACTCCTATAACGTGAACTTGTGAACTTGTTGACCTCCTCGGATTGGAGCACCACGAGCTCATTCTTCTAAACTCCAGCGAATGTAGGCCTAGTGGCGTCAAACGCTTATCATGTGTTAAGGTGAGAGGGGAAAGATTTAATAGTAATCTGAGGGGCAACGTTTTCACTCAGAGTGTGGAGGGTGTATGGAACGAACTGCCAGAGGAGGTAGTGTGTGCAAAGGAACTGCAATTGCTTGTGTACCGAAGAAAGACACAAAGTGCTGGAGTAACACAGCGGATCAGGCAGCATCTCTGGAGATAAAGGATGGGTGACGTTTAGGGTCGGGACCCTTGTCCAGTCTGGAGATGAGTCTTGACCCGATCTTTGACCCATCCCTTTACTCCAGAGATGCTGCCTGACTCCAGCATTGTGTGTCTATCTGCCTGAGGAGGTAGTTGAGGCAGCATTTAAGATACCTGGGCAGGTACATGGATAGGAAAGGTCTAGAAGGATATGGGCCAAAGGGGGACAAATGGGACTAGCCCAGATAGGGAATCTCGGTCAGCATGGACAAGTTGGGCTGAAGGGCCTGTTTCCGTGCTGTATGACTCTGTACTTGCTTTTCACAGTCTGAGCAATCAGCACAGTGGTGCAGTGGTAGAGTTACTGCTTTCCAGCACCTGGGTTCGATCCCGACTACGGGTGCTGTTTGTACGGTGGCTTTTCTCCGGGTGCTCCGGTTTCCTCCCACACTCCAAAGACGTGCAGATTTGTAGGTGTGTCTCGACCCGAAGTGGCACGGTGGCGCAGCGGTAGAGTTGCTGCCTTACAGCGAATGCAGCGCCGGAGACCCGGGTTCCATCCCGACTACGGGCGCCGTCTGTACGGAGTTTGTACGTTCTCTCCGTGACCTGCGTGGGTTTTCTCCGAGATCTTCAATTTCCTCCCACACTCCAAAGACGTGCAGGTTTGTAGGTTATTTGGCTGGGCAAATGTTAAAAAAATTGTCCCTAGTGTGTGTAGGATAGTGTTAATGTGCGGGGATCGCTGGTCGGCGCGGACCCGGTGGGCCGAAGGACCTGTTTCCGCACTGTATCTCTAAATCTAAAAAATCTAAAATCACCCATTCCTTCCCTCCAGAGACGCTGCCTGTCCTACTGAGTCACTCCAGCATTTTGTGTCTGTCTCAGCTTCGTAGGCTAATTGGCTTCTGTAAATTGTCACTAGTGTGCAGGATCGTCAAGTCACGTCAAGTCAAGTCAATTTTATTTGTATAGCACATTTAAACACAACCCACGTTGACCAAAGTGCTGTACATCTGATTAGGTTCCAATAGAAAAAAAATGAAAACATACAGTAGCACGCAAACAGTTCACAGCGCCTCCTCAATGAGCCTCAAACGCTAGGGAGTAGAAATAGGTTTTGAGCCTGGACTTAAAGGAGTCGATGGAGGGGGCGGTTCTGATGGGGAGAGGGATGCTGTTCCACAGTCTAGGAGCTGCAACCGCAAAAGCGCGGTCACCCCTGAGTTTAAGCCTAGACCGCGGGATAGTGAGTAGCCCCAAGTCGGCCGATCTGAGGGACCTGGAGTTAGAGAGGTGGGTTAGAAGATTTTTGATGTAGGGGGGGGTGTGTCCATTTAGGGCTTTATACTTGAATAGGAGGAGCTTGAAGTTGATTCTGTACCGTACAGGGAGCCAGTGGAGAGAGGCCAGAATCGGGGTGATGTGGTCCCTTTTACGGGTACCCGTCAGGAGTCTCGCTGCGGCGTTTTGGACCAGTTGCAGGCGGGACAGGGAAGATTGGCTGATCCCAGTGTATAGGGAGTTGCAGTAGTCTAGGCGGGAGGAAATGAAAGCGTGAATGATTAGCCTCAAATGCTAGGATAGAATTAGTGTGAGCGGGTGAGGGATGGTTGGAGATCGACACTAAATGCTGGAGTAACTCAGGGGGTCAGGCAGCATCTCTGGAGAGAAGGAACGGGTGACGTTGAGGGTTGAGACACCCAAAACACTGATTACACTGCGAGAGGCAGAGCGAACGGCGGGTTTTGCTTACTAATATGGCTCCTTTGTGACTACACTTCAGGATAGGCAACTTCATCGGAGTGGTCCATCTTGCTCCTCTAGGTTCTTTGGTACTATTCCTCCCTCAGTACTACCCCTCCCTCAGTACTACCCCTCCCTCAGTACTACCCCTCCCTCAGTACTACCCCTCCCTCAGTACCACCCCTCCCTCAGTACTACCCCTCCCTCAGTACCACCCCTCCCTCAGTACTACCCCTCCCTCAGTACTGCCCCTCCCTCAGTACTACCCCTCCCTCAGTACCACCCCTCCCTCAGTACTACCCCTCCCTCAGTACTGCCCCTCAGTACTACCCCTCCCTCAGTACTACCCCTCCCTCAGTACTACCCCTCCCTCAGTACTACCCCTCCCTCAGTACCACCCCTCCCTCAGTACTACCCCTCCCTCAGTACCACCCCTCCCTCAGTACTACCCCTCCCTCAGTACTGCCCCTCCCTCAGTACTACCCCTCCCACAGTACCACCCCTCCCTCAGTACTACCCCTCCCTCAGTACTGCCCCTCAGTACTACCCCTCCCTCAGTACCACCCCTCCCTCAGTACTACCCCTCCCTCAGTACTACCCCTCAGTACTACCCCTCCCTCAGTACTACCCCTCCCTCAGTACTACCCCTCCCTCAGTACTGCCCCTCAGTACTACCCCTCCCTCAGTACTACCCCTCCCTCAGTACTACCCCTCAGTACTACACCTCCCTCAGTACTACCCCTCCCTCAGAACTACCCCTCAGTACCACCCCTCCCTCAGTATTACCCCTCCCTCAGTACCACCCCTCCCTCAGTACTACCCCTCCCTCAGAACTACCCCTCAGTACCACCCCTCCCTCAGTACTACCCCTCCCTCAGTACCACCCCTTCCTCAGTACTACCCCTCCCTCAGTACTGCCCCTCAGTACTACCCCTCCCTCAGTACTACCCCTCCCTCAGTACCACCCCTTCCTCAGTACTACCCCTCCCTCAGTACTGCCCCTCAGTACTACCCCTCCCTCAGTACTACCCCTCCCTCAGTACTACCCCTCCCTCAGAACTACCCCTCAGTACCACCCCTCCCTCAGTACTACCCCTCCCTCAGTACCACCCCTCCCTCAGTACTAACCCTCCATAAGCACTGCCCCTCCCTCAGTACTACCCCTCCCTCAGTACTAACCCTCCATAAGCACTGCCCCTCCCTCAGTACTACCCCTCCCTCAGTACTACCCCTCCCTCAGTACCGCCCCTCCCTCAGTACCGCCCCTCCCTCAGCACTGCCCCTCCCTCAGCACTGTCCCTCCCTCAGTACCGCCCCTCCCTCAGCACTGTCCCTCCCTCAGCACTGTCCCTCCCTCAGCACTGTCCCTCCCTCAGTACTGCTTGCAGTGTGGATGCGACTGTGATTTTGTTGTTACTGATGTTGTTGCTGTTGTTGTTGTTGCTGCTGCTGTTGTTGTTGCTGTCGTTGTTGTTGTTGCTGTTGTTGTCATTGTTGTTGTTGCTGTTGTTGTGCTGCTGCTGTTGTTGCTGTTGTTGTTGTTGCTGTTGTAGTTGTTGTTGTTGTTGCTGTTGGTGTTGGTGTTGCTGTTGCTGTTCCTGTTGTTGTGCTGTTGTTGTTGTTGTTGCTGCTGTTGTAGTTGTTGTTGTTGTTGCTGTTGTAGTTGTTGTTGTTGTTGTTGTTGGTGTTATTGTTGTTGTTGCTGCTGCTGTTGTTGCTGCTGTTGCTGTTGTTGTTGCTGTTGGTGTTGGTGTTATTGTTGTTGTTGTTGCTGTTATTGGTGTTGTTGTTTGTTGCTGTTGTAGTTGTTGTTGTTGCTGTTGTTGCTGTTGTGATTATGGGCCCATTATAGAGTTATTGGCCTCAACTGGAGTGCAGCCCAAAGATACTAGAGTAACAAGATGGACCACTCCATTGAAATCGCCTATATTGAAGTGTAGTAGGCAAAGGAGCCATTGTAGTAAGCAAACCCCGCCGCTCGCTCTGCCTCTCGCAGTGTAATCAGTGTTGTGGGGGAACAGTATGTGTGATGATACCATAAAAATGCAGAATATATCTCATCTATCGATTCACAGAGTTTTGTTATTTTTCTTTTTAAATGTTTCTGCCAGTTTCTGTCGACTAAAATGGCCGCCGTGACGTAGTGCGGTTTTTAGGGTCGAGTGGTCTATCTTGCTTTGTCCCGCCCCCCGACATCAGTCTGAAGAAGGGTCTTCTTCACGGCGGGTTTTGCCTACTAAAATGGCGGACGTTACGCTCCTTTGCGTAGTACACTTTCCTTCTCTCCTGAGATGCTGCCTGACCCGCTGAGTTACTCCAGCACTTTGTGAATAAATACCTTCGATTCGCACCAACATCTGCAGTTATTTTCCTACATATCTTGCTCCTCTAGTATCTTTGGAGCAGCCCCTTTTCCACTGAGGCAATGCTTAATTTTCCCTGTTGCGGTCAGCGTGAGTTCAAGGGACATAAACCCTCAGACTGACGGTTTTGCCACAAATGTTCTCTCGTGATTTAAAGCAGGCGGCAAATTACCTGCGAAACCATTGCCATAGACCCTCCAACAAGCGAGGCTAGGCCAGTAACAATTAATTTGCCTTGAGCAGAGGTAAGGAAGCAAGATTGCCCATGTCTGCGGACTATCGCCGTTGTATTGTTAACAGTACTCAGGGTATAAATTTACTGACGGAAGGTGTTGAAGGGGTCCATCGGAGCGGCAACAGGTTCTCTGTAAACTCTGCTGAGGGGCTCGTGCAGAGAGAGTCCATAAAACAGCAGGACATGAGGAAGCTGTATTAATCACAGCCAGGCACTGAGCAGTTAGTTCCAAGCCCTGCAGAGTTTCCAAAGAGGCTTTCTCTGCTCCTGGAAACGCCAAGAGTAGAGGGCGTTTTCAGTTCACGACACAGACACGCTCATTTGTTCCATGTACCTCTCCACTCGGGTCCCGCATTAGCCGGGACATCCCGTATATTTGGGCTAAGTTAGTTTGTCCCGTACGGGACCGCCCTTGTCCCCGTATTAGTAGGGTTGCCAACTTCCTCACTCCCAAATAAGGGACAAAGGGTGACGTCACTGCCCCACGCCCCACGCCCCACGTGACCTCACCCAGCCAGCGGCCACGTGCTCCCGCTCCACCAATGGCGGCCGCCATTGGTGGAGCGGGAGCACGTGGCCGCTGGCTGGGTGAGGTCACGTGGGGGCGCGTGGCGGCGGCGTCACCCTTTGTCCCGTATTTGTGAGTGAGGAAGTTGGCAACCCGACTCTCCGCGTCGTTAAAATCGTTCTCCCCCTGACTCTCAGTCTGAAGAAGGGCCTCCACCCAAAACGTCACCTATTTCACCAGAGATGCTGCCTGACCCAAAATGCTGGAGTAACTCAGCAGGTCAGGCAGCATCTCCGGGGAGAAGGCTTGTACTCGCTGGAATTATAGAAACATATAAAATTCTTAAGGGGTTGGAGAGGCTAGATGCGGGAAGATTGTTCCCGATGTTGGGGGAGTCCAGAACCAGGGGTCACAGCTTAAGGATAAGGGGGAAGTCTTTTAGGACCGAGATGAGAAAACATTTCTTCACACACAGAGTGGTGAGTCTGTGGAATTCTCTGCCACAGAAGGTAGTTGAGGCCAGTTCATTGGCTATATTTAAGCGGGAGTTAGATGTGGCCCTTGTGGCTAAAGGGATCAGGGGGTATGGAGAGAAGGCAGGTACGGGTTACTGAGCTGGATGATCAGCCATGATCATATTGAATGGCGGTGCAGGCTCGAAGGGCCGAATGGCCTACTCCTGCACCTATTTTCTATGTTTCTATGTTCCTATGAATGGGCAACGTTTCGGGTCGAGACCGTTGTTCAGACTGAAAGTCAGCAGAAAGGGAAACGAGAGAAGTAGAGAGATATAGGGTTTATAGGGTTTATAGATGTGGGGAAATAGTTTTTCGTTTAGTTTAGATTAGTTTAGTTTAGTTTAGAGATACAGCGCGGAAACAGGCCCTTCAGCCCACCGAGTCCGTGCCGACCAGCGATCCCCACACACTAACACTATCCTACACACACTAGGGACAATTTCTTTATACATTTACATGTACCTCCTTCTACCCTTAACTCCTGACACCCGTACTAATCAAGAATGTGTCAATCTCCATTGACGTGGTCTCCACAGCCGTCTGTGGCGATGAATTTCACAGATTCCCCACCCTCTGACTAAAGACATTCCTCCTCATCTCCTTCCTGAAAGCATTTGAAAGATACTTCTACACGTGCATAGATCGGAAAGGTTCCGCGGGATAGGGGTGAAACATGGGTAAATGGCCAGCGCAAATTGGTGGAACAGCACCTCATATTTCGCTTGGGCAGTTTACACCCCAGTGGTATGAACTTTGACTTCTTTAACTTCAGATAGTCCCTTCAGTCCCCTCTCTCTCCATCCCCTCCCCCTTCCCAGTTCTCCCACTAGTCTTCCTGTCTCCGACTACATCCTATCCCTGTCCCGCCCCCTCCCCTGACATCAGTCTGAAGAATCAGAATCAGAATCAGAATCAGAATCAGGATCAGAATTACCTTTATTGTCGTCCAAAAAAAACAGGTCTTTTGGACGAGATTTCGTCACCCACAGTCCAACAATAAGAGCAATAAAATAAGCAATAACACACACAACCACAAACCAACATAAACCGAACAAAGAAACATCCATCACAGTGAGTCTCCTCCAGTCACCTCCTCACTGTGATGGAAGGCCAGATTGTCTTCTCTCTTCCCCTGCCGTCTTCTCGGGCTGTTGAAGTTGCCACGTTCCAGGCAGCGCCAGACGGTGAAATGTCCGCAGCGGGCCGACCCAAGCCCCTCGATCCGGGGCGACTTGACCCGAAACGTCACCCATTCCTTCTCTCCAGAGATGCTGCCTGACCCGCTGAGTTACCCCAGCATTTGTGCCTACCTAGAGGTAAATGAGGTTGGCTTAGATGGAGCAACTAGTTTGGCACGGACGGGTTGGACTGTGGGGCCTGTCTCTGGTCCATGTGACTGACTGTGACTGAAGTCGGTAAATTCTTTGATATTATAAGGAAATCAAGTGAAATCGGTTAGTACAGGGAGGGTCACTGGGAGAGAGGATGAGCCATAGTCCTGTTAGATAACAGCAGTCGATGTGAAAGGCCAACTGCTATTGTGAACATTCATCTCATTGCCTTTTGATGCTGGTGCATGAAGCAATAAAAAGTCATAATGGGCAGGGTAGTAAGTAGTAATGGGATGGCGCAGCGGTAGAGTTGCTGCCTCACAGCGCCAGAGACCCGGGTTCCATCCAGACTACGGGTGCTGTCTGTACGGAGTTTGCACGTTCTTCCCGTGACCTGCATGGGTTTTCTCCGAGACCTTTGGTTTCCTCCCACACTCCAAAGATGTGCAGGTTTGTAGGTTAATTGGCTTGGCAGGAATGTGAATTGTCCCTAGTGTGTGTAGGATAGTGTTAGTGTGCGGGGATTACTGGTCGGTGTGGACTCGGTGGGCCGAAGGGCCTGTTTCCGTGCTGTATCTCTAAACTAAACTAAACTAAACCAAACTAACTGATGTATTCAAGAGAGAGTTAGATTTAGCTCTTAGGGCTAACGGAATCAAGGGATATGGGGAGAAAGCAGGAACGGGGTACTGATTTTGGATGATCAGCCATGATCATATTGAATGGCAGTCTGAAGAAGGGTCTCTACCTGAAACGTCACCCATTCCTTCTCTCCTGAGATGCTGCCTGACCCGCTGAGTTACTCCAGCATTTTGTGAATAAATACCTTCGATATTGAATGGCGGTGCTGGCTCGAAGGGCCGAATGGCCCACTGCACCCAATTTTCTATGAACTGAACTAAATGTCAGAGGACCGGTGTTAGAAAAAAACTACAGATGCTGGTTTAAATCGATGGTAGACACAAGATGCTGGAGTAACTCAGCGGGTCAGGCAGCATCTCAGGAGAGAAGGAATGGGTGACGTTTCGGGTCGAGACCCTTCTTCAGGTATGTGCGTGGGTGTGTGTGTGTGTGTGTGGGCATGTGTGATCATGTGTGCATGCGCATGTGTGCATGCGTGAGTGTGTGTGGGCACGTGTGCGTGGATGTGTGTGTGAGCGTGTGCATGTGTGTGGGCATGTGTGAGTGTGCATGTAAGCGTGCGTGCGTGCATGTGGGCGTGTGAGTTTGTGGGCATGTGTGCATGTGTGTGGGCGTGTGTGTGCGTGTGTGCATGTGTGTGAGCATGTGTGTGAGCGTGTGTGCATGTGAGCGTGTGTGCATGTGAGCGTGTATGCGTGTGTGTGGGCGTGTGTGAGCGTGTGAGCGTGTGAGTATGTGCGCGTGTGTGTGGGCATGTGTGAGAGTGTGTGCATGTGAGCGTGCGTGCGTGCTTGTGAGTGTGTGCGCAAGTGTGTGTGTGTGTGTGTGTGTGAGCGTGTGTGGGCGTGTGTGAGCGTGCGTGCGTGTGAGCGTGTGTGCCTGTGTGTGAGCGTGCGTGCGTGCGTGTGAGCGGGCGTGTGTGCGTGTGAGCCGGTGTAGAGTTGCTGACCCAGGGCGTGGGGTTTGGTGCTGATCCCGTGGTGTGGCTGGTCGTGGTGACCGGGCTGGGCAGTGCGAGGGCGGAGAGTGCTGGCGTGCTGGCGTGCTGGCGAGCCGGGAGGACGGGGTGTTTGGAGAGAGCAAGCTGCAGGCAGGCACGGGGGACTGCACGTGATGACAAGTGGGACGGGATGCTGGGCTGTTAGATGCATTATTTAGATGCCCTGCAGGCAGGCTTTTAAAGCCTTCCTTTAGCCCGAGGACAGAACACTGCGGCAGCTGTTGAAGGCTGGCGGTTTATTATTATTAAAACAGCATAAATGCAAAGGCAGTAAGTTGCCTGTGACTTGGCAAGTGAGGGTACACAGGCCACACGTCCCCTTCTCAACGGCTCTCCCTGTCACCTGGGCGAGAGTACCTGGGGTGGCACGGTGGTAGATTTGCACCACACACACTAATGCACACGCATGCGGTCACGCACTGACACATGTGAACACTGCACACACGTCCACGCACACAAAAATGCTCACGCATCCACGCGCGCACATCCATACACACACAAATGCACACACTCACACATGCCTACCTCACAGCGCCAGAAACCCGGGTTCCATCCCGACTACGGGTGCCGTCTGTACGGAGTTTGTACGTTCTCCCCGTGACCTGCGTGGGTTTTCTCCGGGTGCTCCGTTTTCCTGCTACACTCCAAAGACGTGCAGGTTTGTAGGTTAACTGGCTTCGGTAAAATTGTAACTTGTCCCTAGTGTGTGTAGGATGGTGTCAGTGTGCGGGGATCGCTGGTCGGCGCGGACTCGGTGGGCCGAAGGGCCTGTTTCCGTGCTGTATCACTAAACTAAACCAAACTAAAAGCTGTAGTTTGCGTATGACCCTGTCAAATCAAACCATACTGTGCACAATACAATCAAGCCACACAGAAGTACAACAGGTAGTGCAAACATACCAGAGTGAAGAATATACTGTCACAACAATACAGTTACAGAGAGAAAAGTGCAAGATCCGCAATAGGATAAGTTGGAAGATCGGGACTACACCCTGAGCTTATGGGTGGACCAAGAAGGATGAGAGGAGATCTTATCGAAACGTATAAGATTATTAAGGGGTTGGACACGTTAGAGGCAGGAAACATGTTCCCAATGTTGGGGGAGTCCAGAACAAGGGGCCACAGTTTAAGAATAAGGGGTAGGCCATTAGAACGGAGATGAGGAAAAACCTTTTTCAGTCAGAGAGTTGTAAATCTGTGGAATTCTCTGCCTCAGAAGGCAGTGGAGGCCAATTCTCTGAATGCATTCGAGAGAGAGCTAGATAGAGCTCTTAAGGACAGCGGAGTCAGGGGGTATGGGGAGAAGGCAGGAACGGGGTACTGATTGAGAATGATCAGCCATGATCACATTGAATGGCGGTGCTGGCTCGAAGGGCCGAATGGCCTCCTCCTGCACCTATTGTCTATTGTCTATTGACCATAACAGCAGGGAAGAATCTGTTCCTGAATCTGGTGGTATGTGCTTTGAAGCTTGCTGAAATTAGTACTGGTTTATTTATGTTGTGTATATCAAGATACCGTGAAACAACTTTGGTCAAAGTCAGGCCAAAACATCCATGTCTCAAGAAGGGTCCCGACCCGAAACATCACCTTTCAATGTTCTCCAGAGATGCTGCCTGACCTGCTGAGTTACTGCAGTTACTTTGTGTCTTAGCTCAGTTTAGTTTGGATTGGAAAGACTGGGCTTGTATTCACTGGAGTTCGGAAGGATGAGAGGGGATCTTATGGAGGCAAATAAAATTATATAAAGGACTGGATAAGCTAGATGCAGGAAACATGTTCCCAATGTTGGGGGAGTCCAGAACCAGGAGCCACACAGTCTAAGAATAAAGGGGAGGCCATTTAAAACTGAGGTGAGAAGGAAACCTTTTCACCCAGAGAGTTGTGAATTTGTGGAATTCTCTGCCACAGAGGGCAGTGGAGGCCAAATCACTGGATGGATTTAAAAGAGAGTTAGATAGAGCTCTAGGGGCAAGTGGAATCAAGGGATATGGGGAGAAGGCAGGCACGGGTTACTGATTGTGGATGATCAGTCATGATCACAATGAATGGCGGTGCTGGCTTGAAGGGCCGAATGGCCTCCTCCTGCACCTATTTTCTATGTTTCTATGTTTCGTGTTTAGAGATACAGCATGGAAACAATTCTACTGAAGCCAATTAACTTGCATGCCTGCGCGTCTTTGGAGTGTGGGAGGAAAACGATGATCTCGAAGAAAACCCACGCAGGTCACGGGGAGAACGTACAAACTCTGTACAGACAGCGCCCGTAGTCAGGATCGAACCTGGGACTCTGGCGCTGTAAGGCAGCAACTCTACCGCTGCGCCACCGTGACCACCCCTACCGGGAGTGCCTTGACAGAGTGGATGTAAGACAGATGCTTGCCCACGTGGGCTAATGCAGTTAGGGGGTCATTGTTGAAAAACAAATGGTCGCTCTTTAACACATGGTGGCGGTGACATTTACTTCACTCCGGGAGCCAAGAGTTTGTCTGTCATCGGTCGAAACCAGCATCTGCAGTTGCAGGGAGACACGAGTCTTTCAAAAACTGCAGATGCTGGTTGGAATCGAAGGTAGACACAAAATACAGCGAATGCATCGCCGGAGACTCAGGTTCGATCCTGACTACGGGCGCCGTCTGTACAGAGTTTGTACGTTCTCCCCGTGACCTGCGTGGGTTTTCTCTGAGATCTTCGGTTTCCTCCCACACTCCAAAGACGTACAGGTATGTAGGTTAATTGACTGGGTAAAATGTAAAAATTGTCCCTAGTGTGTGTAGGATAGTGTTAGTATGCGGGGATCGCTGGGCGGCACGGACTCGGTGGGCCGAAGGGCCTGTTTCCGCGCTGTATCTCTAAATCTAAAAAAAATCTAAAAAATGCTGGTGTAACTCAAAGGGTCAGGCAGAATTTTGGGAGAGAAGGAATGGGTGACGTTTCGGGTCGAGACCCTTCTTCAGACCTGAAACGTCACCCATTCCTTCTCTCCCGAGATGCTGCCTGACCCGCTGAGTTTCTCCAGCATTTTGTGACTACCTTCACTTATCCTGTATCTGCACACTGTAAATGGCTTGATTGTAATCATGTATTGTCTTTCCGCTGACTGGTTAGCACGCTACAAAAGCTTTTCACTGTACCTCGGTACACATGACAATAAACTACACTCAAACTGAGGAGCGGAATTGAGGTTTCAGTGGGAATACCATGATTTCATTGAATGAGAGAGAGGGATTGAGACCTGGACTTGCCTGCTACTGTCTTGTATACATGTCTTTGCATGTGCGAAATTCTGGGTGGCACGGTGGCGCAGCGGTAGAGTTGCTACCTCACAGCGCCAGAGACCCAGGTTCGATCCTGGCCACGGGTGCTGTCTGTGTGGAGTTTGTACGTTCTCCCCGTGACCTGCGTGGGTTTTCTCCGGGTGCACCGGTTTCCGCCCACACTCCAAAGACCTGCAGGTTTGTAGGCTAATTGGCTAAAGTAAATAGTAACTTGTCCCTAGTGTGCGTAGGATAGTGTTAGTGCACGGGCTGATCGCTGGTCGGCGCGGACCCGGTGGGCCAAAGGGCCTGTTTCTGTGCTGTATCTCTAAACTAAACTAAACTAGAGGTCACAAGTGGACAATGTCAAACTAACCCCCACAGACGAATGGGAGAAGGCAGGAACGGGGTACTGATTGAGAATGATCAGCCACGATCACATTGAATGGTGGTGCTGGCTCGAAGGGCCGAATGGCCTCCTCCTGCACCTATTGTCTATTGTCTATTGTCTATGGTACAGAAGTGTGAAAATGCACACCTCCAGATTCAGGGGCAGTTTCTTCCCAGCTGTTATCAGGCAACTGAACCATCCTACCACAACCAGAGAGCAGTGCTGAACTACTATCTACCTCATTGGAGACCCTTGGGCGATCTTTGATTGGCTTTACCTTGCATGAAACGTTATTCCCTTATCATGTATCTGTACACTGCGGACGGCTCGATTGTAATCGTGTATTGTCTTTCCGCTGACTGGTTAGCACGCAACAAAAGCTTTTCACTGTACCTCGCTCGGTACACGGGACAATAAACTGAACTGAAGTGAGCCACCTCGCCCGGCGCACTCTGCGGTTGGTGTCGCTGATCGCCCGGTCCCTCTCTCCCCAGGAGACGCGTTGGACAACAGCTTGGCCTCGCCCGGGACCGGAGACGACGACGAACTCGACAAGGACAAGAGACGGCAGAAGAAGAGGGGCATCTTCCCGAAAGTCGCCACCAACATCATGCGGGCATGGCTCTTCCAGCATCTCACGGTAAGAGTTGGACCGGGCGGGGGGGGTGGCAGGGCCGGGTGGGGGATGGAGGAGGGTGTGAAGGAACCATCTCCTTGCCTACCCTCACCCCTAGATAGAGACAGAGATAGATTGGTTTTTGATTAGTACTTGGGTGTCTGAGGCAGCAACTCTACCCATTGTGCCACCTTGCCAATCTGCAGGCAACCTGGATAGAGTGGATGTGGAGACGATGTTTCCACTGGTGGGAGAGTGTAGGACCAGAGGGCACAGCCTCAGAATTAAAGGACGATCCTTTAGGAAGGAGATGAGGAGGAATTTCTTTAGTCAGAGGGTGGTGAATCTGTGGGATTCTTTGCCACAGACGGCTGTGGAGGCCAAGTCAGTGGATATTTTTAAGGCAGAGATAGATAGATTCTTGACTAGTGCGGTGTCAGGGGTTATGGGGAGAAGGCAGGAGAATGGGGTTGGGAGGGAGAGATAGATCAGCCATGATTAAATGGCGGAGTAGACATTACAATACAATACAATACAATACAATACAATACAATACAATACAATACAATACAATACAATACAATACAATATATCTTTATTGTCATTGTACAGTGGTACAACGAGATTGGGAATGCGCCTCCCATACGATGCAATAATTTAATTAGCTAGTCAGTATTCATTTAAACAACCCAATGAAACAAATTGTAACCGTTTTAAAACAGGGCCGAATGGGCCGAATGGCCTAACTCTGCTTCTATCTCTTGTGACTTTATAGCATCCGAGATCAGGACTGAACAATAATCGATGGATCTGTGAGGCAGCAGCACTACTGGGCTGCCCCAAAACAGTGGTCACAGATTTGTTTTAAGGGGCTTTCAAAAGGAGCAGAGGCAGACACCATGAGAGGAATAGATCGGGTAGATGCACAGAGTCTCTTGCCCAGAGTAGGGGAATCGAGGACCAGAGGACAGAGGTTCAAGGTGAAGGGGTAAAGATTTAAAAGGCATCTGAGGGGTAACATTTTCACACAACGGGCGGTGGGTGTATGGAACGAGCTGCCCGAGGAGGTAGTTGAGGCTGGGACTATCCCAACGTTTAAGAAACAGTTAGACAGATACATGGATAGGACAGGTTTGGGGGAAATTGGACTAAACGCAGGCAGGTGGGACTAGTGTAGCTGGGGCATGTTGGCCAGTGTGGGCAAGTTGGGCCAAAGGGCCTGTTTCCACGCTGTATCAATCGAAGGCTCTATGACTCTACAATTGGCCCTCAGTAATTGGCCCGAGTGTTAAGGGAGTGGATGTAAAAGTGGGATAACATAGAACTAGTGTGAACGGGTGATCGACGGTCCTCGTGGACTTGGTGGGCCGAAGATCTAAACTCAACTAAACGTTGGAACAAATACAATGGCCCTGGTTTGGTTTAATTTAGTTTAGTTTAGTTTAGTTTAGAGATACAGCGTGGAAACAGGGCCTTCGGCCCACCGTGTCTGCGCCGACCAGCGATCCCCGCACACTAACACTATCCCACACATACTAGGGACAATTTACAATCTTTACCGAAAGCCAATTAACCTACAGACCTGCACGTCTTTGGAGTGTGGGAGGAAACCAGAGCACCCGGTGAAAACCCACGCAGGTCACGGGGAGAACGTACAAACTCCGTGCAGACTAGGGTTGCCAACTATCCCACTCCCAAATACGGGACAAGGAGACATCACCGCCCCGCGCCCCATGTGACCTCACCCAGCCAGCGGCCACGTGGTCCCTCTCCAACAATGGCGGCCGCCTGAGCCGGGCCGGGTGGTGGGTTGCTATGCAACTTCCGTTAGGCGGCGCCTGGGCCTCCAGACTGTCCGGACCTACACTGTCCGGAGCTGAAATGTCGGAAACCTAGAGTGTCGGTCCTAAAGTATCGGGATCTACAGTGTCCGGGCCTCCAGCGTCGGGGCCTACAGTGTCTGTGCCTACAGTGTCCGGGCCTATAGTGTCGGGGCCTACAGTGTCGGGGCCTCCAGCGTCGGGGCCTACAGCGTCGGGGCCTACAGTGTCCGGACCTACAGCGTCGGGGCCTACAGTGTTCGGACCTACAGCATCGGGGCCTACAGTGTCCGGACCTACAGTGTCCGGGCCTACAGCACCCCCCAGGCCTAATATGGGAC
This sequence comes from Rhinoraja longicauda, assembly GCF_053455715.1. NCBI lineage: Eukaryota > Metazoa > Chordata > Chondrichthyes > Rajiformes > Arhynchobatidae > Rhinoraja > Rhinoraja longicauda. The sequence goes on from NC_135993.1 coordinate 11,935,242, forward strand.
AAGGGCGGTCCCGCACAGGACAAACCAATTTAGCCCAAAATATGGGATGTCCCGGCTAATACGGGACAGTTGGCAACCCTAATGCAGACAGCACCTGTAGTCAGGATCAAACCCGGGTCTCTGGCGCTTAGAGGCAGCAACTCTACCGCTGCGCCACCGTGCCGAAAATGGCAGCAATTTCTGATCCACGTTCTTGTTCTATAATGACGTCAACCCCGAGACTGCTGCCCACTGCCTCAATAAAGCACTATTAATAGAAACGTAGAAACATAGAAAATAGGAGTTGGCCATTGGTCCCTTCGAGGCAGCACAGCCATTCAACATGGCCGGTCATCCAAAATCAGTACCCCGTTCCTGTTTTCTCCCCGTATCCCTTGATTCTGTTAGCCCTAAGAGCTCTATCTAACTCTCTCTTGAATTCATCCAGTGAATTGGCCTCCACTGCCCTCTGTGGCAGAGAATTCCACAGATTCACAACTCTCTGGGTAAAAAATCCGCTGTTCCACATTTGGTTAAGGCCCAGGGGAGCCTGTTGCAAGGAGACACCTGTAGCCACATTCTTTCATTCCTTCAGCAAAATTTGCAAGTCTGCTTTTGAAGTCAGGCTCTTTTTTTTTGCGAGAACATCAGAGAAAGGGCAAGGGAGGGGAGATTAAATGGTGTGCGTCCAAATTGTTTGTAAAAAGCTGTGACTGTGTTTCGGGTTGTGACCTGGAAGCCACCTTCTCCTGTCAGAATGCCGTGATTAATCTCCCAGCTCCGACATCCCAAGGACACTTCTGTCCAACCCCCTTTTCCGGGTTCACGGCAGGTCACAGCTGTCAGCAACCCAGCGAGAGTGTTTGTTGTGCGGCCATTTGCATTTCGGAACAGAGCCGCAGGATCCGGTAACCCACGGCAACCCCCCGGGGCCCAGCCTGCTGTCGGGCCTAGGAGTGAGGGCGGAGAGGCCTGCGCTTTCTCCAGGCCCCAATCCGTCACCCGGCTGTCAGAAGTTGGAGGACACAAGCCCCAGTGTGTGAGACACTCCGATGTGGGGCGTCATCTATCACCAGCCTGTCAGATAAGAAACAGAGAGGGCAAGCAAAGGCCTGGCCTGTGAAGGCCCAGCCCACCACAGAATGAGATAGATCACAATGTTATCGGCCATCTGCTGCCACTGCCCCTGAAGCAGCACAAGAAAAGAAGAGGCACATTCCATCTCTAATTGGAAGGACAAAGTTTCCCTCTCTCTTTTGTTTTGTGAATTGTCTTGTCCAGCTTTGTGGTGAAAAGGCCCCCGATCCTGTCTCCGCAAGTTTGTTTTAAGCATTCTGACTTCACCTCGTACCTCGACAGCGGAGATCTGCGACGCTGGGATCTTGAGCAGAATCGAGGGGTGCTGAGGGGAATCAGCGGGTCAGGCAGCATCAGAGGAGGGAACGGACAGGCGGTGTTTATGGTCGGGACCCTTCTTCAGACTGGGGAAGGGTCCGGAATGGTGGGACTATCATATGTTGAAAGACTGGAGCGACTAGGCTTGTATACACTGGAATTTAGAAGGATGAGAGGGGATCTTATCGAAACATATAAGATTATTAAGGGGTTGGACACGTTAGAGGCAGGAAACATGTTCCCAATGTTGGGGGAGTCCAGAACAAGGGGCCACAGTTTAAGAATAAGGGGTCGGCCATTTAGAACTGAGATGAGGAAAAACTTTTTCAGTCAGAGAGTTGTGAATCTGTGGAATTCTCTGCCTCAGAAGGCAGTGGAGGCCAATTCTCTGAATGCATTCAAGAGAGAGCTAGATAGAGCTCTTAAGGATAGCGGAGTCAGGGGGTATGGGGAGAAGGCAGGAACAGGGTACTGATTGAGAATGATCAACCATTGAATGGCGGTGCTGGCTCGAAGGGCCGAATGGCCTCCTCCTGCACCTATTGTCCATTGTCTATAATCTAAATTATTCACGTGCGCTTAGAGCAAAACACAAAGTGTGAGATTAATTGAAGGGCGGCACGGTGGCGCGGCGGGTGGAGCCGTTGCCTCACGGCGCCAGAGAGCCGGGTTCAATCCTGAGCTCGGGCGCTGTCTGTGTGGAGTTTGCACGACCTCCCTGTGACAGTGTGGGTTTCCTCCGGGCGCTCCGGTTTCCTCCCACACTCCAAAGGCGTGCGGGTTTGTGGGTTAATCGGCCCCTCTGTAAATTACCACTGGTGCGCAGGGAGTGGGTGAGAAAGTGCGATAATATTAGGGTCGCCAACTGTCCCGTATTAGCCGTGACATCCAGTATATTTTGGGCTAAATTGGTTCGTCCCGTACGGGACCACCCTTGTCCCGTATTAGTAGGGTTGCCAACTTCCTCGCTCCTAAATATGGGACCAAGGGTGACGTCACCGCCCCACTTGACCTCACCCAGCCAGCGGCCACGTGCTCCCGCTCCACCAATGGCAGCCGCCATTGGTGGAGCGGGAGCACGTGGCCGCTGGCTGGGTGAGGTCACGTGGGGCACGGGGGGGCGGCGACGTCACCCTTTGTCCCGTATTTGGGGGTTAGGAAGTTGGCAACCCTAGATAACATAGAACCGGCGTGAACAAGTGATCGAAGGACAGCACAGACTCGGTGGGCCGAAGGGCCTGTATCCGCGCTCTATCTCTAAACTAAACGTACTTGATAAGTTGTAAAGTGCTTTGGTGCCTGAAGTGAGAACACAAAGAGCCAGTGTACAGAAGTAAAACTGAGGACAGAGGCTCCTTATCAGCTCAGTAGGCCCCTGCAGCTCCATCGATTGCCTCCTCACCTCGAGGTCAGGCGGTCGTGGGTTCAAGTCTCGCTCCGGAGATTTGACTCTCCAATCTTGACCGAGACAGGCTGCCCCATTTTTTTCTTAAATTAAACAAAAATAATTTAATCAATTATTTACAATAATATTTACAGTACGAAATAAGTAAAAACAAAACCCACCCCCATAATACAAGTCAAACAAATATACTAAATACTGTAGACTACTATACGACTAAATCACCGTCCTTATTAAGGTGGTATCACACAAAATGCTGGAGTAACTCAGCGGGTCAGGCAGCATCTCTGGAGAGAAGGAATGGGTGACGTTTCGGGTCGAGACCCTTCTTCAGACTTACCGGAACAAGCTCACGTGAGACTCAGTCTGAAGAAGGATCTCGACCCAAAACGTCACCCATTCCTTCTCCCCAGAGATGCTGCCTGTCCCGCTGAGTTACTCCAGTGTTTTGTGTCTGTCTTCTAGACTCAAAACCCTGACTGATGATGGCCCATTTACCAGAAATCTCATTTGTCACCCTGTCTACCTGTGACGCCACTTTCAGGGAACTCTGCACGCTCTGAGTGAAAAGATTGTTCTTCGGGTTCCTGTTAAATCTCGTCCCTCCCACTTTAAACCTCGGTCTTCTGGTTCTCGGTTCCTCTCCTCTGGGTGATCTTGTGGAGAGTTACAAGGCTTTGATAGAGAGTTTAGTTTAGTTCCGTTTAGTTTAGAGATACAGCGCGGAAACAGGCCCTTTCGGCCAACCGGGTCCGCGCCGACCAACGATCCCCGCACACTAACACTATCCTACACACACTAGGGACAATTTATTCATACACCAAGCCAATTAACCTACAAACCTGCACGTCTTTGGAGTGTGGGAGGAAAACGAAGATCTTGGAGAAAACTCACGGGGAGAACGTACAAACTCCGTACAGACAGCACCCGTAGTCGGGATCGAACTCGGGTCTCCGGCGCTGTGAGGCAGCAACTCTACAGTTGCCGCACAGTTAGATTTACCTCTTAGGGCTAACGGAATCAAGGGATATGGGGAAAAAGCAGGAACGGGGTACTGATTGTGGATGATCTGCCATGATCATATTGATTGGCGGTGCTGGCTCGGAGGGCCGAATGGCCTACTCCTGCACCTATTTTCTATGTTTCTCTGCTTCATTGGCCATGTACTGTCTTCAGTGACCTGCGTTGCTGTAAAGTAATGCTGAGGGCAGGAGAAACCTTGAACACTCTGAGGTTGCAGATGACTGGCTCAGAGACGCCGTTATTCCGGTTGTTTTATATTCCCAGTAAGCCATGAGATGGACAATTGATTGGGACACTCCTCTCCTCTCCTCTCAGGAGATTCTAAGTCCATAAGTTCTAGGAGCAGAATTCGGCCATTCGGCCCATCAAGTCCACTCCGCCATTCAATCATGGCTGATCTGTCTATCCCTCCTAACCCCATTCTCCTGCCTTCTCCCCATAACCCCTGACACCCTCACTAAGGGCGGCACGGTGGCACAGCGGTAGAGTTGCTGCCTCACAGCGCCGGAGACCCGGGTTCAATCCGGACTATGAGTGCTGTCTGTACGGAGTTTGTACGTTCTCCCCGTGACCAGCGTGGGTTTTCCCCAAGGTCTTCGGTCTCCTCCCACACTCTAAAGACGGACAGGTTTGCAAGTTAATTGGCTTGGTATGAATGTAAAATTGTCCCTAGTGTGTGTGGGATAGTGTTAGTGTGCGGGGATCGCTGGTCAGTGCAGACTCGGTGGGCCGAAGGACCTGTTTCTGCGCTGTATCTCTAAACAAAACTAAACTAATCAAGCATCTGCCAATCTCCGCCTTAAAAATATCCACTGACTTGGCCTCCACAGGCTTCTGTGGCAAAGAATCCCACAGATTTACCACCCTCTGACTGAAGAAATTCCTCCTCACCTGATGAATACTAGAGAGAATGTGTAGGAAAGAACTACAGATGCTGGTTTAAATCGAAGATAGACACAAAATGCTGGAGTAACTCAGCGGGTCGGGCAGCATCTCTGGAGAACATGGATAGGTGACGTTTCACAGAGTGGTGGAGTAACTCAGCGGGTCAGGCAGCATCTGTGGAGAAAAGGAATGGTTGACGTTTTGGGTCGAGACCCTTCTTCAGACTGTGTCTGGATTCAAGAGAGAGTTAGATTTAGCTCTTAGGACTAACGGAATCAAGGGATATGAGGAGAAAACAGGAACGGGGTACTGATTTTGGATGATCAGCCATGATCTTATTGAAATAGATCATCCAGTGTCAGTAACCCGTGCCTGCCTTCTCCCCATATCCCTTGATTCCGCTAGCCCCTAGAGCTCTATCTAATGGCGGTGCTGGCTTGAAGGGCTGAATGGCCTACTCCTGCACCTATTTTCTGTGTTCCTATGTTTCTATCTCCTGTCTAAGAGTGTTTAGCACTTTCTCCCCACCTGCCCTCTCGCTCCCCGATGTGTCGTTCCATTGACAGCGTTAATTCTCTCGCCAGATTGTGAAGTGGCTGGGCCCTTTATAGATGCACGCACAGCATCTCCCCAGATTCCCTCGCCCAGCTCCTCGTTTGACTGAAGGCATTTGCCCTGGGGCTGCTTGCAATGATTACTTCCATGGCTGAGCTCTGCTCCTTGCCTTGAATTAAACCATCAAGACATCCAGCCTCGCTGCTGGAGCTGGGGAGAGGTAGCAGGAGGGAGAGTGGGGAGACGGAGAGAGGGAGAGAGGGAAGGGAGGGGGGGAGAGGGTGGAGAAGGAGAGGGAGAAATGGAGGAGAGAGACAGAGCGAGAAGGGGAGAGGGAGAGGGGAGGAGAGAGAAGGGGAGGAGGGGAGAGAGAAGGGGAGGAGGAGAGAGAGAAGGGTGAGAGAGAGACAAGGGGAGGAGATGGGTCAGAAAGAGGGAGAGAGGGAGAGAGGGAGGGAGAGGGAGGGAGAGAGAGTGAGGGGAGAGAGGGAGGGAGAGAGGGACGGAGAGGAAGAGAGGGAGAGGGAGAGGGAGGGAGGGGAGAGCGAGAGGGAGGGAGAGAGGGAGGAGAGAGGGAGGGGAGAGGGAGAGGGAGGGGGAGGGAGGGAGGGAGAGCGAGAGGGAGAGGGGAAGAGAATGGTAGGTATGGAAGAAGGAGAGAGTGATGGTGTGTGATAGAGAGAGAGAAAGGGAGAGAGACTCGAAACGTCGCCCATTCCTTCTCTCCGGAGATGCTGCCTGTCCCGCTGAGTTACTCCAGCACTTTGTGTCTGTAAACTGAGGATTGGCGTGAGGTTGACGGAGGGGAGGGGAGGGGACAATAGACAATAGACAATAGGTGGAGGAGGAGGCCATTCAGCCCTTCGTGCCAGCACCGCCATTCAATGCGATCATGGCTGATCACTCTCAATCAGTACCCCGTTCCTGCCTTCTCCCCATACCCCCTCACTCCGCTATCCTTAAGAGGGGAGGGGAGGGAGGGGAGGGGAGGGGAGGGGAGGGGAGGGGAGGGGAGGGGAGGGGAGGGGAGGGAGGAGGGGTAGGGATGGAGGGGAGGGGGAGGTAATGGGAGGGGAGGAATGGGTAGGGGAGGAATGGGTAGGGGCGGGGAGGGGTGGGTGGGGAGGGGATGGGAGGGGAAGGGAGACGAGGGGTGGGTGGGGGAGGGAGGTGGGGGTCGGGGTTGGGAGAGGATGGGGAGGGGAGGGGAGGAGGGGAGTGGTGGTGGGAGGGGGGTTCTCTATTCTTGCATCGGGGTAGACATGGTGACTCACTCCCCCTCTCCCCTCTCTCCCCCTCCAGCACCCGTACCCCTCAGAAGAGCAGAAGAAACAGTTGGCACAGGACACGGGGCTGACAATCCTACAGGTCAACAACTGGTGAGTGTCCGGGATCAGGGGGAGAGTGGGGGAGAGTGGGGGAGGGGAGAGTGGGGGAGGGGAGAGTGGGGGAGGGGAGAGTGGGGGAGGGGAGAGTGGGGGAGGGGAGAGTGGGGGAGGGGGGAGAGTGGGGGAGGAGGAGGGGAGACTGGGGGAGGGGAGAGTGGGGGAGAGTGGGGGAGGGGAGAGTGGGGGAGGGGAGAGTGGGGGAGGGGAGAGTGGGGGAGGGGAGACTGGGGGAGGGGAGAGTGGGGGAGGGGAGAGTGGGGGAGGGGAGACTGGGGGAGGGGAGAGTGGGGGAGGGGAGAGTGGGGGAGGGGAGAGTGGGGGAGGGAGAGTGGGGGAGGGGAGACTGGGGGAGGGGAGAGTGGGGGAGGGGAGAGTGGGGGAGGGGAGACTGGGGAGGGGAGAGTGGGGGAGGGGAGAGTGGGGGAGGAGGAGGGGAGAGTGGGGGAGAGTGGGGGAGGGGGGGAGTGGGGGAGGGGAGAGTGGGGGAGGGGAAGGGGAGAGTGGGGGAGGGGAGAATGGGGTTCTCCCCATGACCACAAAACTTTATTTCCTGAAATTGCAACCAATGGTTTGCAGAACTCACATCTGATTTATAAAGTTGTTCAAGCTGCAAAAGAGGGCGAAGCTGCTGGCATTACTGAATCCCATGTGCCCATTCTAGTGCTCACTCAGTTACTAAACAGAACACTTCCATAAGTCAGGGCACTGTCCGATTCACCTCTACCCCAGTGCGGACATTGGACTTTGTCTGTGGAACTGATGCGCTACAACGCTGAGAACTATATTCTGCACTCTGTATCTTCCCCTGTGCTCTACCTGTTGTACTTGAGTTCCAACTGATTGTGTCAATGTATGGTTTATTTTGGTTTAGTTTAGAGATACAGCGAGGAAACAGGCCTTTCGGCCCACCGAGTCCGCACCGACCAGCGATCCCCGCACACTAACACCAACCTACGCACACTAGGGACAAGTTACAATTTTACCGAAGCCAATTAACCTACAAACCTGCACGTCTTTGGAGTGTGGGAGGAAACCGGAGCACCCGGAGAAAACCCACGCAGGTCACGGGGAGAACGTACAAACTCCGTACAGACAGCGCCCGTGGTCAGGATCGAACCTGGGGCTGTGGTGCTGTAAGGCAGCAACTCTACCACTGTACTATCGTGCCACCCGATGGTGTATCTGATTATTTGATGGCTCTGGGCCTGTACTCGCTGGAGTTTAGAAGATAAAAGAGGACCTCATTGAAAATTACCAAATAGTAAAAGGCCTGGATAGAGTGGATGTGGAGAGGATGTTTACACTAGTGGGAGAGTTTAAGACCAGAGATCACAACCTCAAAATTAAAGGACGTTCCTTTAGGAAGGAGATGAGGAGGAATTTCTTTAGCCAGAGGGTAGTGAATCTGTGGAATTCATTGCCACAGACTGTTGTGGAGGCCAAGTCAATGGATATTTTAAACACAGAGATTGATAGGTTCTTGATTAGTGCGGGTGTCAGGGGTTATGGGGAGAAGGCAGGAGAATGGGGTTAGGAGAGAGAGATAGATCAGCCATGATCAAATGGAGGAGTAGACTCGATGGGCCGAATGGCCTAATTCTGCTCTGATGTCTTATGAACTTATAATCTATTGAGATAGCATAAGAAAATAACTGCAGATGCTGATACAAATCGAAGGCATTTATTCACAAAATGCTGGAGTAACTCAGCAGGTCAGGCAGCATTTCAGGAGAGAAGGAATGGGCGACGTTTCGGGTCGAGACCCTTCTTCAGCTTTTCACTGTACCTCAGTACAAATCACAATAATAAACCTTAACCTGAACTCGTATCTCTGCATTTTCAACCAATTGTTAACTCCACACCTTGAATGCATGCAGTTGGTTGCTCAGAAGCATGTTCACAACATCTAGTGGCTATCATTGGAAATGCATGCCTGGTTTTGAAGGAGTTTCTTTAGATTCAGAGTCTCTCCTGAACTTTGGGTTGCCAACTTTCCCGCTCCCGAATATGGGACAAGGTGACGTCACCGCTCCGCGCCCCACGTGGCCTCACCCAGCCAGCGGCCACGTGCTCCCGCTCCACCAATGGCGGCCGCGGGTCAGGGAGCGAGGAAGTTGGCAACCCTACAAATACGGGACAAGGGCGGTCCCGTGCGGGACAAACTAATGTAGCCCAAAATACGGGATGTCCCGGCTAATACGGGACGGTTGGCAACCCTACCTGCACTGAAGATAGATGCAAAATGCTGGAGTAACTCAGCAGGTCAGGCAGCATCTCTGGAGAGAAGGAATGGGTGACGTTTCTGGTCGAGACCCTTCTTCAGTCTGACTGAAGAATGGTCTGGAGTCTGAAGAAGGGTCTCGACCCGAAGGGTCTCGAGACCCTTCTTCAGACTGGTAGAAGTGGATACAGCCACAATGTTTAAGAGGCAGTTGGACAGGTAGAGGGATTCATGTCTGAGGCAAATGAGATTAGTACAGGCAGGCATAAGTTCATACGTTCTCAGAGCAGAATTAGGCCATTCGGCCCATCTACTCCGCCATTCAATCCAGACTGAAGAAGGGTCTCAGCCCCCGAAACGTCACCCATTCCTTCTCTCCAAAGACGCTGCCTGACCCGCTGAGTTACTCCAGCAGTTTTGTGTCTATCTTTGGTTTAGGCCAGCATCTGCACATTTCGCCTGCACTTGATGTGAAAGGGTGGAACTCTCTCCAGCTCGAAACATCTGGAAAACATCTGCATCATCCCAAGAAGTCATTTGGCATGCATGACTGCGTCGACCGTGACATTGAGTACCAGACTTGGAACGTCCAGTTACAGTTGTACAAACGGTTGTTTACACAGAGCATTGGACAGCACAACACAGCAACAGGCCCACAATGTGTGTGTCAAAGGAAACTAATCCCTTCAGCCTGCATATCCCACACTACCCTGCCTGTCCATGTTCCTTTCTAAAAGCCTCTTAAACGCCACATCTGATTCTGCCTCCACCACCACCTATAAAATCCCACTCATAAAAGATACAATTTATATTAAAAATAAAAATTAAGCAACATTAACTCAGAGCCATCACATAGAAAATAGGTGCAGGAGGCCTTTCGGCCATTCGAGCCAGCACCGCCATTCAATATGATCATGGCTGATCATCCAAAATCAGTGCCCCGTTCCTGCTTTCTCCCCATATTCCTTGACTCCGTTAGCCCGAAGAGCTAAGTCTAACTCTCTCTTGAAAACATTCATTAAATTGGCCTCCACTGCCTTCTGCCTGTCCATGTTCCTTTCTAAAAGTCTCAAACGCCACTACTGATTCTACCTCCACCACCACCTATTCACTGGAGTTTAGAAAGAAGAGAAAGGATCTTAGACAATCCACAATAGGTGCAGGAGGAGGCCATTCAGCCCTTTGAGCCAGCACCGGAAACGTATAGAATCGTGTAAAATTATAAACGGACTGGACAAGCTAGATGCAGGGAAAATGTTCCCAATGTCGGGGGAGTCCAGAACCAAGGGCCACACAGTCTAAGAATAAAGGGGAGGCCATTTAAAACTGAGATGAAAAAAAACCTTTTCACCCAGAGAGTTGTGAATTTGTGGAAGGCAGTGGAGGCCAATTCACTGGATGAATTTGAGAGTTAGATAGAGCTCTAGGGGCTAGTGGAATCAAGGGATATGGGGAGAAGGCAGGCACGGGTTACTGATTGTGGATGATCAGCCATGATCACATTGAATGGCGGTGCTGGCTCGAAGTGTGTGCGTGTGTGCGTGAGTGCATGCGTGCGTGTGCGTGCTTGCGTGTGTGTGTGTGTGTGTGTGTGGTGTGTGTGTGTGGTGTGTGTGTGTGTGTGTGTGTGTGTGTTAGTGTGAGTGTGTGTGTGTGTGCGTGCGTGTGTGTGTGCGTGTGCGTGCTAGCGTGCGTGTGCGTGTGCGTGTGTGTGTGTGTGTCCGTGTGTGTGCGTGTGTGTGCGTGCGTGCGTGTGTGTGTGTGCGTGCGTGTGTGCGTGTGTGTGTGTGTGTGTGTGTGTGCTGGGTGTGTGTGGTGTGTGTGTGTGTGTGTGGGGGGTGTGTGTGTTTGTGTGTGTGCATGTGTGTGTGCGTGCTTGCGTGTGTGTGTGTGTGTGGTGCGTGCGTGCGTGCGTGCGTGCGAGCGTGCGTGTGTGCTCGTGCGTGCTCGTGCGTGCGTGCGTGCGTGCGCGTGCGTGCGTGTGTGCGTGTGTGCGTGTGTGCGTGTGTGTGTGTGCGTGTGTGTGCGTGTGTGTGTGTGTGCGTGTGTGTGTGCGTGCGTGTTTGCGTGTGTGTGTGCGTGTGTGTGCGTGCGTGTGTGTGTGTGTGTGTGCGGGGTGTGTGTGGTGTGCGTGGTGTGTGTGTGTGTGGGGGGTGTGTGTTTGTGTGTGTGCGTGTGTGTGTGCGTGTGTGTGTGTGCGTGTGTGTGTGTGCGTGTGTGTGTGTGCGTGTGTGTGCGTGCGTGTGTGTGCGGGGTGTGTGGTGTGTGTGTGTGGGGGGTGTGTGTGTGTGTGTACGTGTGTGTGTGCGTGTGTTTGTGCGTGCGTGCGTGCGTACGTGCGTGCGTGCGTGCGTGCGTGCGTGCGCGTGCGTGCGTGCGTGCGTGCGTGCCTGTGTGCCAGCTGTGTTGTGACCTGCTGAGTAAGAGCTGAATTGACTGTAAGCAGACATGTCAATGCTGTGGAACGCCACCTCTCTGCTGCCTCTGCAAAATCCTCCCAGCTCACTGGCAGGATAAACGTACGCCCATCAGTGTCCTCTCCAAGGTCAATATCTCCAGCCCCAGGGCCCTGGTTACCCAGTCAACTCCCCCTGCTCTGGCCACACAGCTCACATGCCCTGACGCCCAAAATAGATGCTCTATTCCCAGCTCTCTGGGAAGGAGTTAGCAGGCGCACAGAGGCAGAAGATTCAAGGATATATTCAAAGTCTCCTTAAAAGTCTCCTGATTCTCTTAGGGCTAACGGAATCAAGGGATGTGGGGAGAAAGCAGGAACGGGGTACCGATTTTGGATGATCAGCCATGATCATATTGAGTGGCTCGAAGAGTCGAATGGCCTCCTCCTGCACCTATTTTCTATGTTTCCACGTTTTAAAATAACTTAAATAGGGTCTGAAGAAGGGTCCCAACCCGAAACATCACCCACTCCTTCTCTCACACGCAGCGGTAGAGTTGCTGCCTCACAGCGCCGGAGACCCGGGTTCCATCCCGACTACGGGCGCTGTCTGTACGGAGTTTGTACGTTCTTCCCGTGACCTGCTTGGGTTTTCTCCGAGATCTTCGGTTTCCTCCCACACTCCAAAGACGTGCAGGTTTGTAGGTTAATTGGCTTGGTATAAATGTAAATTGTCCCTAGTGTGTGTAGGATAGTGTTCGTGTGCGGGGGTCGCTGGGCAGTGCGGACTCGGTGGGCCGAAGGGCCTGTTTCCGCGCTGCATCTCTGAACTAAAATAAAAAACTAGCACGGATGTCAGAGGTTATGGGGAGAAGGCAGGAGAATCATAAGATTATAAGATCATAAGAGATAGGAGTAGAGTTAGGCCATTTGGCCCATTGAGTCTACTCCGCCATTCAATCATGGCTGGTCTATCTCTCCCTCCTAACCCCATTCTCCTGCCTTCTCCCCATAACCCCTGACACCCGCACTAATCAAGAATCTATCTATCACTGCCTTAAAAAATATCCACTGACTTGTGGCCTCCACAGCCGTCTGTGGCAAAGAATCCCACAGATTCACCACCCTCTGACTAAAGAAATTCCTCCTCATCTCCTTCCTAAAAGAACGTCCTTTAATTCTGAGGGTTTGACCTCAGAGAATGGGGTTAGGAGGGAGAGATAGATCAGCCATGGTTGGATGGCGGAGTAGACTCGATGGGCCGAATGGCCAATACCAGCTCCTATGGCCAATGTGTATGGAGGTAGGCGAGGGTCTGTGTCCAGCTGGGGTTCTAGGCTACACTAATGCCCGCTGCGATCAGGCAGTACCTCCAGCTCCTGAGTGAGTTGTCAGTCTGGTGGTCCTGGGTGGAAAGGCAAGGTCATTAAAGTGTTTAAATATTACTTACAAAACCAGACTGCTGGTAATTTAATTTACTACCGTGACTAATACGCAGCTGTATCTCTTTTAAATTATTCTGACTTCAACGCAATTATCTTCCTTACCCAGACTGAAGTTCCTCAGTAGGATCGCGCACATTTCTTACCGCTCCCGGTTTGCTCCGTCTTCTCTCCGTCCAGTGTCTTGTGCGCTCCCTTGGTTACCGTGGTAACCGCGGGACCAGTCGCCATGGTAACCGTGGGGCCAGTCGCCATGATGACCGTTCGGTCACCGTGATAACCATGGGGATAGGTCGACATGGCAACTATGTGGCCATGGTAACCATGGGGGGGGGGGGGGAATCAGTCGCCAAGGTAACCACGGGGGGCGGTCGCCATGGTAACCGTGGGATAGTCGCCATGGTATCCATGAGGGGGGGATCGGTCGCCAAGGTAACCACAGGGGTCGGTCGCCATCGTAACCACGGGATCGTCGCCATGGTAACCTTGGGGGTCAGTCGCCGTGTTAAAACATGGGGGGCGGTTGCCGTGGTAATTCTGGGGGTCGGTCGCTATCGTAACCACGGGATCGTCGCCATGGTAACCATGGGGGGGGCGGTCGCCGTGTTAAACCCTGGGGGTCGGTCACCATGGTAACCATGGGGGTCGGTCACCGCAATAACCATGGAGGTCGGTCGCCATGGTAACCATGGGGGGTTGTTCGCCATGGTAACCAAGCGATACAATCACCATGGTGACCTCTAGCTGTCCATGAGCCATCCAACATGGTACCCGATGCCACATTGAGTCAGTCAGCATCCGCAGGCCTGGTGCTAGACGCCCCAAAGTTTCCATGGGCCATCTTAGTTCAGAGATACATCATGGAAACAGATCCTTCGACCCACTGAGTCCACGCCGACCATCGATCACCCCTTCTATGTTATCCCACTCTCTCATCCACTCCCTGCACACTGGGGACAATTTACAGAGGGGCCGATTAACCTACAAACCCGCTCGTCTTTGGGATGTGGGAGGAAACCGGAGCACCCGGAGGAAACCCACGGGGTCACAGGGAGAACGTGCAAACTCCACACTCACAGCACCTGAGGTCAGGATCGAACCCGGGTCTCTGGCGTTGTGAGGCAGGAGTAGTGCCAGTGTGCCACCCTAAACTAATCGTGACCCTAATACAGTGATAATGTCGAACAGCATGGAAACAGGCCATTTGGCCCAACTTGCCCATGCCCACCAACATACACATCTACACTCGTCCCACCTGCCTGCGTTTGGGCCATATCCCTCTAAATGTATCCTAAATATGGACATGTCCAAATGTTTTTTAAACGCTGTGATAGTCCCTGCCTCAACAGCCCCCTCTGGCAGCTCTGTCCACATTCCTACATCCCTTAGTGTAAAAAAGTTACCCCTCAGATTTCTATTAAATCTTTTCCCCTTTACCTTGAACCTGTGTCCTCTGGCCCTCGATTCCCCTACTCTGGGCAAGAGACTCAGTGCATCTACCCAATCTATTCCTCTCATGATTTTGTACACCTCTATAACATCACGCCTGATCCTCCTCCACTCCAAGGAATAGAGTCCCAGCCTGCTCAACCTCTCCCTGTACCTCAGGCCTGGCAACATCCTCGTAGATCTTCTCTGTACCCTTTCCACCATGGTACATGGTCCAATAGTTTCTGTACTCAGCTGGATGATGGGCGAACAGACCCTTATCAACATTTTTGGAACAAACAATAAAAAGAGCGCAGCGGTAGAGTTGCCGCCTTACAGCGAATGCAGCGCCGGAGACCCGGGTTCCATCCCGACTACGGGTGCTGTCTGTACGGAGTTTGTACGTTCTCCTCGTGACCTGCCTGGGTTTTCTCCGAGATCTTTGGTTTCCTCCCACACTCCAAAGACGTGCAGGTTTGTAGGTCAATTAGTTTGGTAAATGTAAAATAAATTGTCCCTAGTGTGTGTAGGATGGTGTTAGTGTGCGGGGATCGTAGGTCGGTGCGGACCCGGTGGGCCGAAGGGCCTGTTCCCGCACTGTATCTCTAAAAAAAAAGGATTTTATAGCCCTGTGATGCCTCCTGCACACGTTGCTTTAACCTTGAACTCCCAGCATCCCCTGGTAGACCCATGGTAGCCCAAGGGTTCATCCTCCTAACCTTTGGCTGTGTAACAAAACCGTCAATTTAATCAATTATTAACTCAATTAACAAGATCAATTCTGAGCAATTAGGCAGTCTAAGGTTCAGTGGAATTTAGCTTCGTTTAATGATACAGCGTGGAAACAGGCCCTTCGGCCCACCGAGTCCGCACCGCCCAGCGATCCCCGCACGCTAACACTATCCTACACACACTAGGGACAATTTTACACATACATCAATTAACCTACAAACCTGCACGTCTTTGGAGCGTGGGAGGAAACCGAAGGTCTCGGAGAAAACCCACACAGGTCACGGGGAGAACGTGCAAACTCCGTACAGACAGCACCCGTGGTCGGGATGGAACCCGGGTCTCCGGCGCTGCAAGCGCTGTAAGGCAGCAACTCTACCGCTGCACCACCTGAAGTTGGCTGTGGAGTTTGTGTGATGGTCTGGGCTGCGTCCACAACTCTCTGCAATGTCTTGCGGTCTTGGATGGAGCTGTTCCCAAACCATGCTGAGATGCATCCCGATAAAATGCTTTCTATGCAAAGAGGACTGAGTCCCTGTGCCGTCAAACAGCCTGTGGCAGTAAATCACTGAGTCTTGGTGCTGTACGTTAGACTCAGGAGATACAGCGGGGAAACAGGCCCTTCGGCCCACCGTCCAGTGTTTACTAGCACTATACCTTGCACACTCGGCACGGTGGCGCAGCGGTAGAGTTGCTGCTTTACAGCGAATGCAGCGCCGGAGACTCAGGTTCGATCCTGACTACGGGTGCTGCACTGTAAGGAGTTTGTACGTTCTCCCCGTGACCTGCGTGGGTTTACTCCGAGATCTTCGGTTTCCTCCCACACTCCAAAGACGTACAGGTATGTAGGTTAATTGGCTGGATAAATGTAAAAATTGTCCCTAGTGGGTGTAGGATAGTGTTAGTGTACGGGGATCGCTGGGCGGCACGGACTTGGTGGGCCGAAAAGGCCTGTTTCCGCGCTGTATATATATGATATATGATGATATATGATTTAACCTACAAACCTGCACGTCTTTGGAGTGTGGGAGGAAACCGGAGCACCCCGGAGAAAACCCACGCAGGTTACAGGGAGAACGTACAAACTCCGTACAGACAGCACCCTTAGTCGGGATTGAACCCTGGACTCTAGTGCTGTGAGGCAGCAACTCTACTGCTGCACCACCCACTGTGCCACTATTAATCATGCGCACTGGAAATAACTACCGCAAATGGCACATACATCTCCATTTCTCTTCAATTTGCCCCTCCCTCCCTCCCTCCCTCCCTCCCTCCCTCCCTCCCTCCCTCCCTCCCTCCCTCCCTCCCTCCCTCCCTCCCTCCCTCCCTCCCTCCCTCCCTCCCTCCCTCCCTCCCTCCTCCCTCCTCCCTCCTCCCTCCCTCCCTCCCTCTCTCCCTCTCTCCCTCCCTCTCTCCCTCCCTCCCTCCCTCCCTCCCTCCCTCCCTCCCTCCCTCCCTCCCTCCCTTCCTCCCTCCCTCCCTCCCTCTCTCCCTCTCTCCCTCCCTCCCTCCCTCCCTCCCTTCCTTCCTCCCTCCCTCCCTCCCTCCCTCACCCCCTCCCCTCTCACCACTCTCTCACCCCATCCCCTCCAGTCCATCCCTGTAATCCCCTCTCCATTCCACTACCTCTTAGGGCGACACGGTGGCGCAGCGGTAGAGTTGCTGCCTCACAGCGCCGGAGACCCGGGTTCCATCCCTACTACGGGCGCTGTCTGTACGGAGTTTGTACGTTCTCCCCGTGACCTGCGTGGGTTTTCTCCGGGTGCTTCGGTTTCCTCCCATACTCCAAAGACGTACAGGTTTGTAGGTTAATCGGCTTGGTGTAATTGTAAATTGTCCCTAGTGTGTGTAGGATAGTGTTAGTGTGTGAGGATCGCTGGTTGGCGCGGACCCGGTGGGCCGAAGGGCCTGTTTCTTCGCTGTACTAAACTAAAGTAAAGTGTAACCTAGAGTAGTTAAAGAGTTAATCCAACACCACCACCCCTAGCCTTCCCTCACTTCTCCACCCATCTCATGCCAGCAAGATCGGGACACATAGAATTTACCTGGCATGGCGTCAGGTAGATAAAGTGGTCAATGAAGGTTTTGAGGTGGTTGGCCTTCATCAGTCAGAGTATTGAGTAAAGAAGTTGGGAGGTCATGTTGCAGTTGTATAAGACATTGGTGAGGGCACATTTAGAATATTGTGTTCAGTTCTGGGCACCATGTTATCGGAAGTATGTTGTCAAGCTGGAATGGGCGCAGAGATTTATGATGATGTTGCCAGGACTCGAGGGTGTGAGCTACAGGGAGAGATTGAGCAGGCTGGGACTCTATTCCTTGGAGAGCAGGAGGATGAGGGGAGATCTTACAGAGGTGTACAAAATCACGAGAGGAATAGATCGGGTCTTTTACCCAGAATAGAGGAATCAAGAATTAGGGGGCCTGGGTTTAAGGTGAGGGGGGAAAGATTTAATAGGAACCTGAGGGTTAACCTTTTCACACAAAGGGTGGTGGATGTATGGAACGAGCTGCTGGAGGAGATAGTTGAAGAAGGGACTATAACAACACTTAAGAAACATTTAGACAGGTGCATGGATAAGACAGGTTTCGAGAGATTTAGGCTAAATGCAGGCAGGTGGGAGTGCAGATGAGGCATGTTGGTCGGCATTAAGGTTGACAATTGTCCCGTATTAGCCGGGACATCCGGTATTTTGGGCTAAATTGGTTTGTCCCGTACGGGACCGCCCTTGTCCCATATTAGGCCCGGGGGGTGCTGTAGGCCCAGACGCTATAGGCCCGGACGCTGTAGGCCCGGACAGTGTAGGCCAGGGGGGCGCTGTAGGCCCGGATGCTCTAGTCCCGGACCCTGTAGGCCCAGATGCTGAAGGCCCGGACAGTGTAGGCCCGGACAGTGTAGGCCCGGAGGCCCGGGCGCCGCCTAACGGAGGTTGCATAGCAACCTGCCTCCAGGCTCGGGCGGCTGCCATTGGTGGAACGGGAACACGTGGCCGCTGGCTGGGTGAGGTCACGAGGGGTGTCACCCCGTCCCTTATTTGGGAGTGAGATAGTTGGCAACCCCTAGTCGGCGTGGACAGATTGGGCCGTGGGGCCTGTCGCCGTGCTGTGTGACCCTACGACTGCACCACTCCAATAACTGCAACAACCTGTCAACCAGCGGAGGGAAACCGAACCCATGAAGTATTTCTCTCAGATATTACCTCACCTCCCCAGAGGGCGTAGAGAAGGGAGAATGAGAATGTAAGGGAACATTTTTCTTCAGAAGAGTCACTGGAAACGAGAGAAGGTTTTTTTTTTTTTTGCTCGAACGGAACATGAAATATGTGTCAGCTTGCGTTCCGGAGAGAGTACAAGCTGGTCGGTTCAATGGTTAGCTAAACAGAGCTTCTCTCCAATGCCCTGGCAGGCCTCGGGCTGTCCGAGCTACACAATTGACTTGGAAGAGAATCATTAAAAGCTTCAAGCTGGCCCAGCTCTTTGTGAGTGGAATGTAGGACAACCGCCCGAATAATGGGCCACATTCTCAGCCTGTCAACCAACCTCTCGCAGGCAGAGGAAAACAAATCTCCCTGAGTCCCCACACTGCCACACGCACAGAAATACTGTGAGAGGAAGCGTGTAGCAAGGGAAACGAAGATGCCGGTCTACACCGAAGATGGGCACAAAAGGCTGGAGTAACTCAGCGGGTCAGGCAGAATGGGTGACGTTTTGGGTCGAGACCCTTCTTCGGGCTGAGAGTCAGGGGAGAGGAGAACTAGAGGTATGAAGCATAGAAACATAGACAATAGGTGCAGGAGTAGGCCATTCGGCCCTTTGAGCCAGCACCGCCAATCAATATGATCATGGCTGATCATCCAAAATCAGTATCGCGTTCCTGATTTCTCCCCATATCCCTTGATTCCGTTAGCCCTAAGAGCTCAATCTCTCTCTTAAACCTCTGTACCTTTTCATAGATATTCATATACACGATTAAAACAAACAATAATAGTGCAAATACAAAAATAATGCCCCCAAGTCTATGTAGTTCGGAGCTTATTTGAGGTTGTGGTGTTTAACAGGCTGATGGCCGTGGGGTGGAAGCTGTTCCTGAACATGGACGTTACAGTTTTCAGGCTCCTGTACCTTCTTCCCGATGGCAGGGGTGATGAGAGAGTGGCCAGGGGTGGTGTGGGTCTCTGGTGATGCTGGCTGCCTTATTGAGGCAGCGACTCCTGTAGGTCCCTTCGATGGTGGGGAGGTCAGTACCCGTGATGGACCGGGCAGTGTGGGGTGGGGGGGTCAGTGTGTGATGGACCGGGCAGTGTGGGGTGGGAGGGTCAGTGTGTGATGGACCGGGCAGTGTGGGGTGGGGGGGTCAGTGTGTGATGGACCGGGCAGTGTGGGGTGGGAGGGTCAGTGTGTGATGGACCGGGCAGTGTGGGGTGGGAGGGTCAGTGTGTGATGGACTGGGCAGTGTGGGGTGGGGGGGTCAGTGTGTGATGGACTGGGCAGTGTGGGGTGGGGGGGTCAGTGTGTGATGGACCGGGCAGTGTGGGGTGGGGGGGTCAGTGTGTGATGGACCGGGCAGTGTGGGGTGGGGGGGTCAGTACCCGTGATGGACCGGGCAGTGTGGGGTGGGGGGGTCAGTGTGTGATGGACTGGGCAGTGTGGGGTGGGAGGGTCAGTGTGTGATGGACTGGGCAGTGTGGGGTGGGAGGGTCAGTGTGTGATGGACCGGGCAGTGTGGGGTGGGGGGGTCAGTGTGTGATGGACCGGGCAGTGTGGGGTGGGGAGGGGGTCAGTGTGTGATGGACCGGGCAGTGTGGGGTGGGGGGGTCAGTGTGTGATGAACCGGGCAGTGTGGGGTGGGGGGGGTCAGTGTGTGATGGACCGGGCAGTGTGGGGTGGGGGGGTCAGTGTGTGATGGACCAGGCAGTGTGGGGTGGGGGGGTCAGTGTGTGATGGACCGGGCAGTGTGGGGTGGGGAGGTCAGTGCCCGTGATGGACCGGGCAGTGTCCACCGCTTTCTGCCAGCTTCTTCGCTCCTGGGCGTTCGAGTTGCTGAACCAGGCCATGATGCAACCAGTCAATATGCTCTCTACTGTATAGACCAATAACTGTACAGTACAAAGAGGAACTTCAGATGCTGACTTACACCAAAGATAGACACAAAAAGCTGGAGTTAGTTACTCAGCGGGTCAGGCAGCCTCTCTGGGGGAAGTAGATGGGTGAGTTTTTGGGTTGGGACCCTTCTTCGGATGTAAGTTTGTCAATCAGGGAGGGGAGAAAGAGAACTTGCTCCTGCACGGTGGCACAGCGGTAGAGTTGCTGCCTTACAGCGAATGCAGCGCCAGAGACCCGGGTTCCACCCCGACCACGGGTGCTGTCTGTACGGAGTTTGCACGTTCTCCCCGTGACCTGCGGGGATTTCTCCGAGATCTTCCCTTTCCTCCCACACTCCAAAGACGTGCAGGTTTGTAGGTTAATTGGCTTGGTATAAATGTAAAATTGACAATAGACAATAGACAATAGACAATAGGTGCAGGAGTAGGCCATTCAGCCCCTCGAGCCAGCACCGCCATTCAATGCGATCATGGCTGATCACTCTCAATCAGTACCCCGTTCCTGCCTTCTCCCCATTACCCCCTCACTCCGCTATCCTTAAGAGCTCTATCCAGCTCTCTCTTGAAAGCATCCAACGAACTGGCCTCCACTGCCTTCTGAGGCAGAGAATTCCACACCTTCACCACCCTCTGACTGAAAAAGTTCTTCCTCATCTCCGTTCTAAATGGCCTACCCCTTATTCTCAAACTGTGGCCCCTTGTTCTGGACTCCCCCAACATTGGGAACATGTTATCTGCCTCTAATGTGTCCAATCCCCTAATTATCTTATATGTTTCAATAAGATCCCCCCTCATCCTTCTAAATTCCAGTGTATACAAGCCCAATCGCTCCAGCCTTTCAACATACGTTGTGTGTGTAGGATAGTGTTAGTGTGCGGGGATCGCTGGTCGGCGCGGACTTGATGGGCCGAAGGGCCTGTTTCCGCGCTGTATCTCTGAACTAAAATAAAGTAAACTAAACCCTTGTCTTTCTCCTTCAGGTTCATCAACGCGAGACGTCGCATAGTGCAGCCCATGATTGACCAGTCGAATCGAACAGGTCAGATTTAATACTTCCATTGTACTTTGCTCTGAAGCACGTTCTCTCTCACAAGTAGGGTTGCCAACTGTCCCGTATTAGCCGGGACATCCCGTATATTGGGCGAAAGTAGTTTATCCCGTACGGGATCACCTTTATCCCGTATTAGGCCTGGGGTGTGTTATAGGACCGGACACTGTAGGCCCGGACACTGTAGTCCCGGACACTGTAGTCCCGGACACTGTAGGCCCAGTGGCCGCTGTAGGCCCGGACACTGTAGTCCCGGACACTGTAGGCCCGCACACTGTAGGCCCGCACACTGTAGGCCCGCACACTGTAGTCCCGGACACTGTAGGCCCGGTGGCCGCTGTAGGCCCGGACACTGTAGTCCCAGACACTGTAGGCCTGCGGGCCGCTGTAGGCCCGGACACTGTAGGCCCGGGGGCCGCTGTAGGCCCGGACACTGTAGTCCCGGACACTGTAGGCCCGGTGGCCGCTGTAGGCCCGGACACTGTAGTCCCAGACACTGTAGGCCTGGGGGCCGCTGTAGGCCCGGACACTGTAGGCCCGGGGGCCGCTGTAGGCCCGGACACTGTAGTCCCGGACACTGTAGGCCCGGTGGCCGCTGTAGGCCCGGACACTGTAGTCCCAGACACTGTAGGCCTGGGGGCCGCTGTAGGCCCGGACACTGTAGGCCTGGGGGCCGCTGTAGGCCCGGACACTGTAGTCCCGGACACTGTAGGCCTGGGGGGCCGCTGTAGGCCCGGACACTGTAGGCCTGGGGGCCGCTGTAGGCCCGGACACTGTAGTCCCAGACACTGTAGGCCTGGGGGCCGCTGTAGGCCCGGACACTGTAGGCCCGGGGGCCTCTGTAGGCCCGGACACTGTAGTCCCGGACACTGTAGGCCTGGGGGCCGCTGTAGGCCCGGACACTGTAGGCCTGGGGGCCGCTGTAGGCCCGGACACTGTAGGCCCGGACACTGTAGGCCCGGACACTGTAGGCCTGGGGGCCGCTGTAGGCCCGGACACTGTAGTCCCGGACACTGTAGGCCCGGTGGCCGCTGTAGGCCCGGACACTGTAGTCTCAGACACTGTAGGCCTGGGGGCCGCTGTAGGCCCGGACACTGTAGGCCTGGGGGCCGCTGTAGGCCCGGACACTGTAGTCCCGGACACTGTAGGCCTGGGGGCAGCTGTAGGCCCGGACACTGTAGGCCTGGGGGCCGCTGTAGGCCCGGACACTCTAGTCCCAGACACTGTAGGCCTGGGGGCCGCTGTAGGCCCGGACACTGTAGGCCCGGGGGCCTCTGTAGGCCCGGACACTGTAGTCCCGGACACTGTAGGCCTGGGGGCCGCTGTAGGCCCGGACACTGTAGTCCCGGACACTGTAGGCCTGGGGGCCGCTGTAGGCCCGGGGGAAGCTGTAGGCCCGGGCGCCGCCTTCACGGAGGTTGCTTAGCAACCCACCTCCCGGCTCGGGCGGCTGCCATTGGTGGAGCGGGAGCACGTGGCCGCTGGGTGGGTGAGGTCACGTGGGGCGCGGGGCAGTGACGTCACCTTGTCCCGTATTTGGGAGTGAGGAAGTTGGCAACCCTTACTCACAAGGGGGTTTCTGTTGGCACAGGGTTTCCACCCACTGGTCGTGGTCAGGGCACACTGTGATGAGCACCACCCACACGGGCACATTATGGTCTCCACCCTTCCTTGGTCATCTGTTGCCTGACCCGCTGAGTTACTCCAGCACTTGGTGTCTACCTTCGGTATAAACCAGCATCTTATGTAGTTCTTTGAAGATGGATACAAAATGCTGGAGTAACTCAACGGGACAGGCAGCATCTCTTCTGGAGGGAAGGAGTGGAGCCTGTGGAGAACTGGGAACTGAGAGCAGTCTGAAGAAGGGTCTCGACCCGAAACGTCACCCATTCCTTCTCTCCAGAGATGCTGCCTGACCTGCTGAGTTACTCCAGCACTTTGTTTCTATCCTTCAGTGTAAACCAGCATCTGCAGTTCCTTCCTACACACCTGTAGTCCTATTCTACATAGTTCCCCTGGTCACCTCTCCCACTGTCCCGATGAGAGAGGAGGGGTGTCCTGTGTGACGTTCCGGCATTCCCAATCTCTGGAAAATCACTTCCAAACTACATGTGACCCCCAGATTTTGTCCCGGGTCTTGAGGATCTGTTACCTCCACTGCTCTGCATTAGGTGTATCGAACACACACACACACACATTCCGAACAGTGGCGTTCCCCCGATCCCTCACACTCCATCAGTAAGGGGAAAGGATTTGCGATTCCCCGGCACTTCACACGAACTACCGACTTCGTTCTTGATTTGTTGTTTTAGACATACAGTGCGGAAACCATCCCTTCAGCCGACCAGCGATCCCCGCACACTAACACTATCCTACACACACCAGGGACAATTTACATTTACACCAAGCCAATTAACCCACAAACCTGCACGTCTTTGGAGTGTGGGAGGAAACTGAAGATCTCGGAGAAAACCCACGCAGGTCACGGGGAGAACGTACAAACTCCGTACAGACAGCGCCCGTAGTCAGGATGGAACCCGGGTCTCCGGCGCTGTGATAATAGACAATAGACAATGGACAATAGGTGCAGGAGGAGGCCATTCGGCCCTTCGAGCCAGCACCGCCATTCAATGTGATCATGGCTGATCATTCTCAATCAGTACCCCGTTCCTGCCTTCTCCCCATACCCCCTGACTCCGCTATCCTTAAGAGCTCTATCTAGCTCTCTCTTGAATGCAGCAACTCTACTATTGCGCCACCGTGCCACCACTCCTTCTTGCCAGTGCGCTTTGTTATGGCACAGGAGAAGGCAGTTCGGCCCATCAAGTCAATGCTAGCTCTCTGCGGAGCAAACGCATTATTCCCCTTCTACCCAGCAAAGTTTACAGTGAGGGGGGGAGAGGGGAGGGGAGAGAAGGGGAGGAGAGGAGAGGAGAGGAGAGGAGAGGAGAGGAGAGGAGAGGAGAGGAGAGGAGAGGAGAGGAGAGGAGAGGAGAGGAGAGGAGAGGAGAGGAGAGGAGAGGAGAGGAGAGGAGAGGAGAGGAGAGGAGAGGAGAGGAGAGGAGAGGAGAGGCACGTGGGTTGGTGGGAACCGTTCCAGTACATCGAGCGCGTGGGCCGACCGGACTTTAGGACGGTGAATAATGGCGGCAAAATGGCGGCGCTGCATGTGTGATTTACGCAAAAGGAACTTCACAGCGCGGGTGCATATATCACACATAAAGCACCAGTGACCCATTAAACTGTCGAACCACAGCCCATGATTAACTTTTAAAGTATTGCAACTATTGCGGTCAACACAACAACACAGGAGAGTTCTTGCAAATAAGACATTGTGCGGCACGGTGGCGCAGCGGTAGAGTTGCTGCCTTACAGCGAATGCAGCGCTGGAGACCTGGGTTCCATCCCGACTACGGGCGCCGTCTGTACGGAGTTTGTACGTTCTCCCCGTGACCTGCGTGCGTTTTCTCCGAGATCTTCTGTTTCCTCCCACACTCCAAAGACGTGCAGGTTTGAAGGTTAATTGGCTTGGTGAATGTAAAAATTGTCCCTAGTGTGTGTAGGATAGTGTTAATGTGCGGGGATCGCTGGTCGGCGCGGACCCGGTGGGCCGAATGGCCTGTTTCTGCGCTGTATCTCGAACGTCTAAAGTCTCAATTGAAAAGGCTTTTTGAGGTATCTCGTGACTCCCTGCAGCACAAACCGATCGCCAAAGGCCAAGGATTCGCCAGGCATCTTGCCAACCTACAAACACCCATCCACACCAAGGCGGATCTGGACCCAAAACGTCACCCATCCCTTCTCTCCAGAGATGCTGCCCGTCCCGCTGAGTTACTCCGACTTTTTGCATCCATACTAAATATTTTAAAGTTTAGTTTAGAGATACAGCGCGGAAACAGGCCCTTCGGCCCACCAGGTCCGTGCCAACCAGCGATCCCCGCACACTAACACTATCCCACACACACTAGAGACAATTATTACATTTACACCAAGCCAATTAACCTACAAACCTGCACGTCTTTGGAGTGTGGAAGGAAACTAAAGTTCTCGGAGAAAACCCACGCAGGTCACGGGGGGAACGTACAAACTCCGTACAGACAGCGCCCGGGATCGAACCCGGATCTCCGGCGCTGTGAGGCAGCAACTCTACCGCTGCTCCACCGTGCCACCCTTCTGTTGTGGCCTCCTTTACACCGTGATTAAGTGATCGTTTCACCGAACATTTGCGCTCGGTCCGCCAAGGCCTGCTGGATCTCCCGGTTGATGACCCTGTTAACCCCCCCTCCCATTCCCACACTGACCTTTCTGTCGTTGGTCTCCTCCATTGTCAGAGTGAGGCCCAGCGTAAACTGGAGGAACAGCACCTCCTAATCCACTTGGCTAGCTTACACCCCAGCGGTATGAACATGGAGTGTAGGAAGGAACTGCAGATGCTGGTTTATACCGAAGGACCAGAGGGCACAGCCTCAAGATTAAAGGACGTTCCTTTAGGAAGGAGATGAGGAGGAATTTCTTTAGAGGGTGGTGAATCTGTGGGATTCATTACCACGGAAGGCAGTGGAGGCCAAGTCAGTGGATATTTTTAAGGCAGAGATAGATAGATTCTTGATTAGTGCGGGTGTCAGGGGTTATGGGGAGAAGGCAGGAGAATGGGGTTAGGAGGGAGAGATAGATCAGCCATGATTGAATGGCGGAGTAGACTTGATGGGCCGAATGGCCTAATTCTGCTCCTATCACTTATGAACAAGTACTTATGAAGGTAGAGTTGAGTGGACAGAACCTCAGATGACAGTTTATATCAATGATGGACGCTAATGGTCTCCAATGAGACAGATAGTAGTTCAGCACTGCTCTCTGGCTGTGGTAGGATGGTTCAGTTGCCTGATAACAGCTGGGAAGAAACTGTCCCTGAATCTGGAGGTGTGCGTTTTCATACTTCTGTACCTCTTGCCTGAAGGGAGAGGGGAGAGAGGGTAGAGAAACACGAAGTACTGGAGTAACTCAGGCGGGGTAGCTGGGAGGAATGGGCAGGTGACGTTTTGGATCGGGGCCCTTCTTCAAACTGAGTCTGAGTTTAGTTGTTTAGTTTATTGTCAGGCGAACCGAAGTACAATGAAAAGCTTTTATAGACAATAGACAATAGGTGCAGGAGGAGGCCATTCGGCCCTTCGAGCCAGCACTGCCATTCACTGTGATCATGGCTTATCATTCACAATCAGTACCCCGTTCCTGCCCTCTCCCCAAACCCCCTGACTCCGCTATCTTTAAGAGCTCTATCTAGCTCTCTTTTGTTGAGTGCCAACCAGTCAGCGGAAAGACAATATGTGTAGGAAGGAACTGCAGATGCTGGTTTACAACGAAGGTAGACACAAAATGCTGGAGTAACTCAGCGGGTCAGGCAGCATCTCTGGAGAGAAGGAATGGGTGACGTTTCGGGTCGAGACCCTTCTTCAGACTGAGAGTCAGGGGAGAGGGAAACTAGAGGTACGAAAAGGCTCAGAACAAATCAGAGCCGGCACCGATGGCCAAGGAGCCCACAATGGCCCATTGTTGGCAGTGGAAGAGGAGATAATGTAGGGATAGGAACAGTGAAACTAGCAGGATGACCAGGGTGGGGGAGGGACGGAGGGAGAGGAAATACAGGGGTTACTTGAAGTTGGAGAAGTCAATGTTCATACCGCTGGGCTGTGAGCTGCCCAAGCAAAATATGAGGTGCTGTTCCTCCAATTTGCGCTGGGCCTCACTCTGACAATGGAGGAGGCCCAGGACAGAGAGGTCAGTGTGGGAGTGGGAGGGGGTGTTGAAGTGTTTGGCAACCGGGAGATCACGGTTGATAAATGACATTGAATCCTTCAGTTTTCTGTAATATCTCCTCTCCCCCTCTCTGTCCTGTGTCCCCACTCCCCACAACAGTGCACACTCATTACTCCCACTGCTGTCACCCCCATATCCCTCCCTCCTGCTTCACATTCCATGCCTCTTCCCTTCCCATCTAACACCCTTTTATCTCCTTTTCATCTCTACCCTTTGTCCCTTACTCCACCACACCTCCCAATCAATCCTCCCCCACCTGTATCCACCTATCACTCGCCAGTCTTTGTCCTGCCCCCGAATCTCTCTTTCAGCTTCCTCCCTTCGGCTCGAAGGGCCAAATAGCCTCCTCCTGCACCTATTTTCTATATTTTCTATGTTTCCCTCCAAACCCCCCCCCCCCACTACAACCTATCTGAGGAAGGGTTGCGGCCCACCGTGTCCACAGAAGCTGCAGGATCAACAACACTGAATCTTTCTGTTGCGTACCTCATCCAGAATTGCCCATCAGGTTCGCAGATTAGTTTCGTTTTAGTTTATAGATATAGCACAGAAACAGGCCCGTCTGCCCACCGAGTCCGCGCCGACCAGCGATCCCCGCACACTACCCCACACTAACACTATCCTACACGCACGCACAAGGGACAATTTACAATTTTACCGAAGCCATTTAAACGACAAACCTGTACGTCTTTGGAGTGTGGGGGGAAACCAGAGTGCCCGGAGAAAACCCACGCAGGTCACGGGGAGAACGTACAAACTCCGTACAGACGGCGCCCGTAGTCGGGATGGAACCCAGGTCTCCGGCGCTGTGAGGCAGCAACGCTACCGCCGCGCCGCTTAGCATGGCTGGTTTCCCGCGCGCTCACGGCTGATACAAACCTCGTCCCGGCTCGCCAGTGAACGGCGGTTCTTTTCTCCTCTCTCAGTAGGTCAGGGCGCACCCTACAGTCCCGACGGGCAGCCCATGGGCGGCTTTGTAATGGACGGGCAGCAACATATGGGCATCCGGCCCCCAGGTAAGCTGGCACCAACGCCACCTCCCCTCCAGCACCCCACCCCCCCCTTCACCCCCTTCTGTCTCACCACACTCATCCCACCCAACACCAGACAACCTCATCGCCGTATCATCCACTCCACTCTCACCTCACCATCCCATTAACATTTAGTGGCACAGTTTTCTTTTAAGGCACCCCCCTTTCATCCATTGACTGTGGGGACGGTGGGCAGGGGAGGGCTGGTGTTTCCATTTGCTTCATCTTGTGCTCTGATGTTCTGACTGTGGTTGTGTCCTGGCATTAGGGTTGCCAACCGTCCCTAGCGTATCAGCCGGGACATCCCGGCATTTTGTCCCGCCCTTGTCCTGTATTTGACCCGATGGGCCGGGAGACGGGTTTGCTACGTGACCTCCGTCAGGCGAACACACTCCCGTCGACCGGGACAGTGTAGGCTAACGGAGTGTGTCCGCCTGACGGAGGATGCGTAGCGACCCACCTCCCGGCCCGGGCGGCCGCCATTGGTGGAGCGGGAGCAGGTGGCCGCTGGCCGCTGGCTGGGTGGGGCGTGGGGCGGTGACGTCACCTTGTCCCGTCGTTGGGGAGGGCGAGACGGTTGGCTACCCTATGCTGGCATGGTCTTGGACTGTTTATCTTCCTTCTAGGACCAATGGGTGGAATGGGCATGAATATGGGCATGGAGGGTCAGTGGCACTACATGTAGTCCTCACCACTGTCACCCACTCGCAAAGCAAAGGGGAAGTAAGTACCGTCCCCAATGGAGGTGAATGTATTTGTGTCCATCCGCCCAGACCTCCATTGTCACCACTGTGGTTTCTGGACCTCCCCATCCCATCTCCCTCCCCCCCCCCCCCCCCCCCCCATTACACACCTAGACGTGCCGTAGTCCATCCCATCTCCCCCCCCCCCCATTACACACCTAGACGTGCCGTAGTCCATCGCATCTCCCCCCATTACACACCTAGACGTGCCGTAGTCCATCGCATCTCCCCCCATTACACACCTAGACGTGCCGTAGTCCAGCAAAAATTCAGTCTTAGTTTCGAGATACAGCGCAGAAACAGGCCCTTCGGCCCACCCGGTCCGTGCCGACCAACGATCCCAGCACACTAACACTATCCTACACACGCTAGGGACAATTTACACACACACACCAAGCCAATTAACCTACACACCTGCACGTCTTTGGAGTGTGGGAGGAAACCGAAGATCTCGGAGAAAACCCACGCAGGTCACGGGGAGAACGTACAAACTCCGTACAGACAGCGCCCGTAGTCGGGATGGAACCCGGGTCTCCGGCGCTGCATTCGCTGTAAGGCAGCAACTCTACCGCTGCGCCACCATTCATTCTCCCCGTCCCATCTCCCCCCCACCATTACACAGCTAGACTGCCGTACTCCATGGAATGTTGTCTTGTCTTTTACTCAGTGTCACAAAGTGATACAGTGTGGAAACAGGCCCTTCATAGAGTCACAGAGTGATACAGTGTGGAAACAGGCCCTTCATAGAGTCACAGAGTGATACAGTGTGGAAACAGGCCCTTCATAGAGTCACAGAGTGATACAGTGTGGAAACAGGCCCTTCATAGAGTCACAGAGTGATACAGTGTGGAAACAGGCCCTTCATAGAGTCATAGAGTGATACAGTGTGGAAACAGGCCCTTCATAGAGTCATAGAGTGATACAGTGTGGAAACAGGCCCTTCGGCCCAACTTGCCCACACCGGCCAACATGTCCTATCTACACTTGTCCCATGCCCACGTTTGGTCCATATCCCTCCAAATCTGTCCTATTCATGTGCCTGTCTAACTGTTTCTTAAACGTTGGGATAGTCCCTGCCTTAACTACCTCCTCCGGCAGCTTGTTCCATACACCCACCACCCTCTGTGTGAAAAAGTTACCCCTCAGATTCCCATTAAATCTTTTCCCCTTCATCTTGAACCTATGGTCTCTGGTCCTCCATTCCCCTACTCTGGGCAAGAGATTGTTTAAATCTCTGTTCCGCTCCGTCAGCCTGCTTTTTATTTTAATACAAAGAGCTTTCATTCAAATAAATACAAATACACAGTAGTAACAGAATCAAGACTGCCATTGGCAGTTTACGGTCAAACAGCTGTCAGATTAAAATATTGTCACCTTTGTCGACAATACACTCGACCCCCCCGCGGCCACAAGCGTTCACGGGAAGCCTCCAGAGTGCCCGTGGACATCGCGTGTGTGCTCCCACTCCAGGGACAATAGACAATAGACAATAGACAATAGGTGCAGGAGGAGGCCATTCGGCCCTTCAAGCCAGCACCACCATTCAATATGATCATGGTTGATCATCCACAATCAGTACCCCGTTCCTGCTTTCTCCCCATATCCCTTGATCTCCGTTAGCCCCAAGAGCTAAATCTAACTCTCTCTTGAAAACATCCAGTGAATCGGCCTCCACTGCCTTCTGTGGCAGAGAATTCCACAGATTCACAACTCTCCGGGAGAAAATATTTTTCCTCATCTCAGTCCTAAATGGCCGACCCCTTATTCTAAAACTGTGTGGCCCCTGGTTCTGGACTCCCCCCAACATTGGGAACATTTTTTCTGCATCTAGCCTGTCCAATCCCTTAAGAATTTTATATCTCTATTAGATCCCCTCTCATCCTTGTAAATTCCAGTGAATTCCAGGAGAGAGGACCTTTGATAGACTTTTTTAGACCTTAGAGATGCAGTGTGAAATCAGGCCATTCGGCCCATCGAGTCCGCGCCGACCAGCGATCCCCGCACACTAACACTATCCTACACACACTCGGGACAATTTACAATTTTTACCGAAGCCAATTTGGCCTCACCCCTGTACATCTTTGGAGTGTGGGAGGAAACCGGAGCACCCGGAGAAACCCACGTGGTCATGGGAGAACGTATAAACTCCGTACAGACAACACCCGTAGTCGGGATCGAACCCGGGTCTCTGGCGCTGTGAGGCAGCAACTCTACCGCTGCGCCACCGTCTTTAACATTTCATTCACTGGGGAAAGAAAAGTTGTCTAAGAAAAGACCATCTCAAGTCAAGTTTATTTGTCACATACACATACACGATGTGCAGTGAAATGAAAGTGGCAACGCCTGCGGTTTGTGCAACAAAAAAATAATTACAGTTACAGCATATAAATAAAGTTAATAAAGTTAATATAGAGAAGACAAAATGTTAGTCCCTGGAGTTATAATAGTTAACAGTCATGATGGCCTGTGGGAAGAAACTCCGTCTCATCGTCTCCGTTTTCACAGCATGACAGCGGAGGCACTTGCCTGACCGTAGCATCTCTCATAATGTTCTGCACTATCCCTTCAGTCTCAGATGCTCCAGGGAAAAAAATCCAGCATCTCCTTAAAGCTCAAACCATCCAGAAGAATACAGCCATATTCTCACGGAGACTATACCGCAATTCATAGAATCACACAACGCGCCAAATGACAGGGTTGCCAACTTCCTCACTCCCAAATACGGGACAAAGGGGGCGTCACCGCCCCGCGCCCCACGTGACCTCGCCCAGCCAGCGGCCACGTGCTCCCGCTCCACCAATGGTGGCCGCCCGGTACCATCCAGGACAAAAGATAGACACAAAAAGCTGGAGTAACTCAGCGGGATAGTCCACGGTGGCACAGCGGTAGAGTTGCCGCCTTACAGCGAATGCAGCGCCGGAGACACGTGTTTGATCCTGACTATGGGCGCCGTCTGTACGGAGTTTTTACGTTCTCCCCGTGACCTGCGTGGGCTTTCTCCGAGATCTTCGGTTTCCTCCCACACTCCAAAGACGTGCAGGTTTGTAGGTTAATTGGCTTGGTGTGTGTGTGTGAATTGTCCCTAGTGTGTGTCGGATAGTGTTAGTGTGCGGGGATCGCTGGTCGGCGTGGACCCGGTGGGCCGAAGGACCTGTTTCCACACTGTATCTCTAAACTAAACTAAACTAAAAGGGAATGAGTGACATTTCAGGTCGAGACCCTTCTCCATCCAGGACAAAGCAGCCTGCTAACTTGGCACGCTATCCCACCGCACTAAACACACCCTCCCTCCACCCAACCTGTACAGTGACCACATGGTGAATTAGTGTCAAAATACACAGCAGATCCGAACCTGCAGCTCAGTTCAGTTTGGACACAAAAGGCTGGAGTAAAGAGGTGCTGCCTGTCCCGCTGAGTTACTCCAGCTTTTTGTGTCCATCTTCGGTTTAAACCAGCATCTGCAGTTCCTTGTGTCGGAATAAAACTGCAGATGCTGGTCTAAATCGAAGGTAGGCACAAAATGCTGGAGTAACTCAGCGGGTCAGGCAGCATCTCAGGAGGGAAGGAATGCGTGACGTTTCGGGTCGAGTCCCTTCTTCAGACTGATGTCAAGGGGGACCGTCCACTCACCACCACCTTCACACGTTCATAAGTGATAGGAGCAGAATTAGGCCATTCGGCCCATCAAGTCTACTCCACCATTCAATCATGGCTGAACTATCTCTCCCTCCTAACCCCATTCTCCTGCCTTCTCCCCATAACCCCTGA
The DNA here is from genome assembly GCF_053455715.1 of Rhinoraja longicauda. NCBI lineage: Eukaryota > Metazoa > Chordata > Chondrichthyes > Rajiformes > Arhynchobatidae > Rhinoraja > Rhinoraja longicauda. The sequence goes on from NC_135993.1 coordinate 11,967,590, forward strand.
CACCCGCACTAATCAAGAATCTATCTATCTCTGCCTTAAAAATATCCACTGACTTGGCCTCCATAGCCTTCTGTGGCAAAGAATCCCACAGATTCACCACCCTCTGACTAAAGAAATTCCTCCTCATCTCCTTCCCAATGGAATGTCCTGGTGGTGCAGCGGTAAAGTTGCTGCCTCACAGCGCCGGAGACCCGGGTTCGATCCTGACTACAGGTGCTGTCTGTATGGAGTTTGTACGTTCTCCCCGTGACCTGCATGGGTTTTCTCCAAGATCTTTGGTTTCCTCCCACACTCCATAGGCGTGCAGGTTTGTAGGTTAATTGGCTTGGTATAAATGCAAATTGTCCATTGTGTGTGTAGGATAGTGTTAGTGTGCGGGGATCGCTGGTCGGCGCGGACTCGGTGGGCCGAAGGGCCTGTTTCTGCACTTTCTCTAAACTAAACTAAACTAAAGCAAACCGAACCATCCCATCACCAACTGGAGAGCGGTCCTGAGCTACCATCTACCTCATTGGTGACCATTGGAGTCTGTCTGCAGTATAAATCAGTTCTTTCCTACTCACCACTACCTTGTATAGGATAGTGTTAGTGTGCGGGGATCGCTGGTCGGCGCGGACTCGGTGGGCTGAAGGGCCTGTTTCCGCGCTGTATCTCTAAACTAAACTAAACTACAAAGGTATGAATGAATGAATGAATGAATGAATGAATGAATGAATACGTTTATTGGCCAAGTATATGCATATACAAGGAATGTGCCTTGGTGCTCCGCTCACAAATGATTCAATATGATCATGGCTGATCATCCAACTCAGTATCCTGTACCTGCCTTCTCTCCATACCCCCTGATCCCTTTAGCCACAAGGGCCACATCTAACTCCCTCTTAAATATAGCCAATGAACTGGCCTCAACTACCTTCTGTGGCAGAGAATTCCACAGATTCACCACTCTCTGTGTGAAAAAAAACTTTCTCATCTCGGTCCAAAAAGACTTCCCCCTTATCCTTAACTGTGACCCCTTGTTCTGGACTTCCCCAACATCGGGAACAATCTTCCCGCATCTAGCCTGTCCAACCCCTTAAGAATTTTGTAAGTTTCTATAAGATCCCCCCTCAATCTTCTAAATTCCAGCGAGTACAAGCCAAGTCTATCCAGTCTTTCTTCATATGAAAGTCCTGCCATCCCAGGAATCAATCTGGTGACACCCGCCCCCTCCCCTGACATCAGTCTGAAGAAGGGTCTCGACCCGAAACGTCACCCATTCCTTCTCTCCCGCGATGCTGCCTGACCCGCTGAGTTACTCCAGCCTTTTGTGTCCACCTTCGATTTTCACCAGCATCTGCAGTTCCTTTCCTCCTACACACGAAACTAAACCGCCTTGGTCTGCTGTAAAATGGAGATGGTCTTTGAAAAAGAAGTTTTGAAGAGAAATGGCCCCAGCCCCAGGCAGGATTGCAGAGGCAATGAGCTGAGGCAAATTAGCAAATCAATGGGAGAAACTGCAGGCATTAAGCACACACACAGGGCCAGACCTCCACTGTGGGCGTTAATTGATAGTGGGCACTATAAGAACGCAGTCAATCGGACTGTGTCCAATTGAATTGACAAGGCAGGTATGCAAATACACTCATTAATATCTCAGATCTGTCACGGGTCAGAACACCTGAACCTAATTCCTGCATCTCCCCGCCCGGCCCAAACTAGCTTCCTTTTAGTTACATTTTTAGTTTAGCTTAGAGATACAGCGTGGAAACAGGCCCTTCGGCCCACCGAGTCCGCGCCGACCAGCATACCCCACACACTAACACTACCCTACACACACCAGGGACAATTTACAATTTCTACCGAAGCCAATTGGCCTGCAAACGGACCAGCACATGTTTGGAGTGTGGGAGAGAGTCGGAGAACCCAGGGGAAAACCCACGCAGGTCATAGAACCATAGAAACATAGAAACATAGAAACATAGAAAATAGGTGCAGGAGTAGGCCATTCGGCCCTTCGAGCCTGCACCGCCATTCAATATGATCATGGCTGATCATCCAGCTCAGTAGCCTGTACCTGCCTTCTCTCCATACCCCCTGATCCCTTTAGCAAAAAGGGCCACATCTAACTCCCTGTTAAATATAGCCAATTAACTGGCCTCAACTACCTTCTGTGGCAGAGAATTCCACAGACTCACCACTCTCTGTGTGAAGAAATGTTTTCTCATCTCGGTCCTAAAAGACTTCCCCCTTATCCTTAAGCTGTGACCCCTGGTTCTGGACTTCCCCAACATCGGGAACAATCTTCCCGCATCTAGCCTCTCCAACCCCTTAAGAATTTTATATGTTTCTATAAGATCCCCCCTCAGTCTTCTAAATTCCAGCGAGTACAAGCCCAGTCTATCCAGTCTTTCCTCATATGCAAGTCCCGCCATCCCAGGGATCAATCTGGTGAACCTTCTCTGTACTCCCTCTAAGGCAAGAACGTCTTTCCTCAGGTTAGGAGACCAAAACTGCACACAATACTCCAGGTGCGGTCTCACCAAGGCCCTGTACAACTGCAGCAGAACCTCCCTGCTCCTAAACTCAAATCCTCTTGCTATGAATGCCAACATACCATTCGCTTTCTTCACTGCCTGCTGCACCTGCATGCTTGCTTTCAATGACTGGTGCACCATGACACCCAGGTCACGTTGCATCTCCCCTTCTCCCAATCGGTCACCATTCAGGTAATACTCTGCTTTCTTGTTCTTGCCGCCAAAGTGGATAACCTCACATTTATCCACATTATATTGCATCTGGCATGCATTTGCCCACTCGCCTAATCTATCCAAGTCACTCTGCAGCCTCCTAGCATCCTCCTCGCAGCTAACACTGCCACCCAGCTTCGTGTCATCCGCAAACTTAGAGATGTTGCATTCAATTCCCTCGTCCAAATCATTAATATACACTGTAAATAACTGGGGTCCCAGCACTGAGCCTTGCGGTACCCCACTAGTCACTGCCTGCCATTCCGAAAAGGACCCGTTTATTCCTACTCTTTGCTTCCTGTCCGCCAACCAATTTTCTATCCACCTCAACACTGAACCCTCAATACCGTGTGCTTTAAGTTTGTACACCAATCTCCTATGTGGGACCTTGTCGAAGGCCTTCTGAAAGTCCAGATATAACACATCGACTGGTTCTCCCTTATCCACTCTACTAGTTACATCCTCGAAAAATTCTATAAGATTCATCAGACATGATTTGCCTTTGGTAAATCCATGCTGACTTTGTCCGATAAGGTGCAAACTCCGTACAGACAGCGCCCGTGGTCAGGATGGAACATGGGTCTCTGGCGCCGCTGCACCCACAATGCAGTCTCTTGTCATATCATATCATATATATACAGCCGGAAACAGGCCTTTTCGGCCCTCCAAGTCCGTGCTGCCCAGTGATCCCCGCACATTAACACTATCCTATACCCACTAGGGACAATTTTTACATTTGCCCAGCCAATTAACCTACATACCTGTACGTCTTTGGAGTGTGGGAGGAAACCGAAGATCTCGGAGAAAACCCACGCAGGTCACGGGGAGAACGTACAAACTCCTTACAGTGCAGCAACCGTAGTCAGGATCGAACCTGAGTCTCCGGCGCTGCATTCGCTGTAAAGCAGCAACTCTACCGCTGCGCTACCGTGCCGCTTGTGGTTGAATTCTGAGAGAAAGGAATTCTGAGGGCATTTCAGCGTCGGATAAACCCGTGGTCAGTGATCAATCTACAGTTACCGCAGTAAACCACTGCACCAGGGCGGCACGGTGGCGCAGCGGTAGAGTTGCTGCCTCACAGCGCCAGAGACCCGGGTTCCATCCTGACTACGGGTGCTGTCTGTACGGAGTTTGCAGGTTCTCCCCGTGACCTGCGTGGGTTTTCTCCGGGTGCTCCGGTTTACTCCCACACTCCAAAGACGTGCAGATTTGTAGGTTAATTGGCCTGGTGTTATTGTAAATTGTCCCTGGTGTGTGTAGGATAGTGTTAGTGTGCGGGGATCGCTGGTCGGCGCGGACTCGGTTGGCCGAAGGACCTGTTTCCGCCCTGTATCTCTAAACTAAACTAATTCCTCTTCCAGTGCCCACTCGCACATCCCCAGCTACACATCAGCAGCATTCATTGGGCTGGGCCAGGGTGAGGGGAGGGTTGTTGGCAGGTGTCTAACATCGACCTTGAGGGGCAAAATGAACCCCTTCATCAAGAGCGATTGCTTTCAATGAGGCCGTGGATCGATGCAGGAACGTTCAAGAGAGGGGAATTTTGGGATTAATCCAGGGATGAGTGAGTCAGGGGATAGATACCAAGTGCCGGAGTAACTCAGTGGGTCGGGCAGCATCTCTGGAGAAAAAGGAAGGGATTGCTTTGGGTGGGAACCCTTCTTCAGGACTTCAGGAGTGAGACAGGGGGAATAGTTACAGGCTGCCGCAGAGCAGTGGGTAGAGTGAGGTTTAGTTTAGTTTAGAGATACAGCGCGGAAACAGGCCCTTCGGCCCACCAGGTCCGCGCCGACCAGCGATCCCCGCACACTAACACTATCCTACATACACTGGGGACAATTTTACACTTACACCAAGCATATTAACCTACAATCCTGCTCGTCTTTGGAGTGTGGGGGGAAAGAGAAGATCTCGGAGAAATCCCACGCAGGTCACGGGGAGAACGTACAAACTCCGTACAGACAGCGCCCGTAGTCGGGTCGAACCCGGGTCTCTGGCGCTGTGAGGCGGCAACTCTACCGCTGTGCCACCGTGCCGCCCGAGATCTGCTGTAGTGATCGTTTAAACCCTGTTCCCACTCCTCAGGCAGTGCAGGGAAGTGTGAGGGAGGGGAGGGTGAGGGAGGGGAGGGTGGAGAAACCCTAATAGTGGCTCACACTGAGGGGAGTGGAGCAAATGACAGCCCTGATGCAGGCCCTTCGGCCCACCGAGTCCGCGCTGCCCCTCGATCACCCCCTCACACTAGTTCCACATTATCCCACCTTCTCATCCACTCCCGACACTCCAGGAGCAATCAACAGAGGGGCCGATTAACCCACAAACCCGCACATCTCTGGGATGTGGGGGGAAACCGGAGCACCAGGAGGAAACCCACGCAGGTCACGGGGAGATGGTGCAAACTCCACACAGACAGCAGAACAGTGAAAGGCCTGGATAGAGTGGATGTGGAGAGGATGTTTCCACTAGTGGGAGAGGTCGTAGCGTCAGAATTAAAGGACGTTCCTTTAGGAAGGAAATGAGGAGAAATTTCTTCAGTCAGAGGGTGGTGAATCTGTGGGATTCTTTGCCACTGTGGAGGCCAAGTCAGTGGATATTGTTATGGCAGATTCTTGATTAGTGCGGGTGTCAGGGGTTATGGGGAGAAGGCAGGAGAATGGGGTTAGGAGGGAGAGATAGATCAGCCATAATTGAATGGCGGAGTGGATTGATGGGCCGAATGGCCTTATTCTGCTCCTGTTCCATCTCACGTTATAACCGAGGTCAGGATGGGACTGGGGTCTCCAGCGCCGTGGGGCAGGGGTTCTGCCCACGTCGGCGGTCGTTGGCAATAGGCGCGGACGGTCGGTCTCACCTTCTGGCTCTGTCTCCCCCCTCCTCCCCCCCCCCCCCTCCCACCGCAGGTTTGCCGGGAATGCCGGCCGAGTTCGTCTCTCCGGGAGCGGCGGTGGGGATGGGCATGGCACCGCAGCAGGGCTACCCGCCGCTCCCCATGTCCCCGCACCCGGCCCAGCTGAGACACGGACCCTCGCTGCACTCCTTCCTGCCCGGACACCCCCACCACCCAGCCCTGATGATGCACCGCCGGACACCGCCTCACCCAGCCCTGCCGCCGCCGCCAGCCGCCGCCATCTTGAGCCCCGGAGAATCCATGGAGAGTGGGCACAACATGGACGTCCACGCCCACTAGAGCCTAAAGAAAATGTACAGAAGAGGAATAGTTTAATAAGATGTCCAGCCTTGTGGGCACAAACTGGAATTCAGACTGCTGTGTGTGTGACCACTGTTGTTTATTTTTTAAATGTACTTTTTTTTGTGAATTTGAACAAGGACCAATTCTGGAGCATCTTAATTAAACTACCCCCTCCGGGACTTTTATAATGTAAATCGACAAACACTGAAAGAGGAAGGACAACGCGAGCTGTTTTTGTGCTGTCACATCAACGAACGAAGAACGAAGAACTAAATTAACTTGTACCTTTTGGTTTCCGATAGATTTTTCTTTTATACATAATAGATAAAGAAAAAAATAACGAAGAAATCCAATGGCCTGTTTCCACACTGAGTCTGTGGGGGTTTTGTTTGGGCGGGGAGGGGAGGGGAGGGGAGGGGAGGGAGAGTGGGGTGGTCAGGGGAGGTGGAGGCAGGCTTTAAGTAGAAGCAACCAATTTCCTTATCAGTCGTAACCCAAGATGCCGACTCTCCTGATGTGGGGGAGCGTCAGGGTTTCAAGCGGCATTTACTGGACCCCCAGACCGATTCCTAACCGAGTGTAAAGCCCTTTGGACAGTGGGACGTCCATCTTGGAGAAAGAGCCAGCCGAACTAGGCCAGAAACCTCAGAAGGCAAAGCACTGGATGATCTCAGCGGGTCAGGCAGCATCTGCGGTGGGAAAAGAACAGATGACGAGTCGGGCTGGGACCCTCCAGAGATTTTGGGCATCACAACCAAAGATACTAGAGGAGCAAGATAGACCACTCGACCCTAAAAACTGTAGTACGTCACGGCGGCCATTTTAGAAACTGGCAGAAACATGTAAAAAGAAAAATAACAAAAATCTGTGAGTTGATAGACGAGGAAAATGACTGCAGATGCTGGTACAAATCGAAGGTATCACGTCTGAACCGAAACGTCACCCATTCCCTCTCTCCTAGATGCTGCCTGACCCGCTGAGTTACTCCAGCATTTTGTGACACCTTCGAGTTGATAGATGAGATATATTCTGCATGTTAATGGTATCATCACACATACTGTTCCCCCAAAACACTGATTACACTGCGAGAGGCAGGTTTTGCTTATTAAAATGGCTCCTTTGCGTACTACACTTCAGTATAGGCGATTTCAACGGAGTGGTCCATCTGGCTCCTCTAGTATCTTTGATCACAATGGTGCAGTGGTAGAGTTGCCGCCTCAGAGCACCAGGGGCCTGTGCTTGGATCCTGACTACAATCACAGTCGGTGCAAAGTTTGCACGCTCTCCCCGTGACCACGTGTGTTTTCTTCCGTGTTCCCCGTTTCCTCCCCCATCCCAGAGAGGTGCAGGTTTCCAGGTTAATTGGCCCTCTGCAAATTGCTAGCACGCAACATAAAGGCTTTTCCCTGTACCTCAGTCCACCTGACAATAAACTAAACCTGGGGTGGGAAAGTGAGATGACATGGAACCATTGATCGATGGTCGGCATGGACTCGGTGGGCCGAAGGGCCTGTTTCCACGCTGTATCTCTAAGCTAAAGGCGCTGCCTGACCCGCTGAGTTCCTCGGGCATTTTGTTTTTCACTCAGGATTCCAGCATCTGCAGAATCGTGAGTCTCCAAGAAACTAAAGATGGTGTCTCTGGTCATTTAGTCAGCCCTGGTTTATCTCTCTCGGGCTTCTGGTGTGTATATTTGTGTATATCTGTTTCAGCATACCTTACTGTCCACCTGCAGAGGTATACCTGCGAAGTCCATATCTGAATTGATTCCCAGACAGGCTACGATAATATTTCACCACGATTCCCCTCAGTAACAATGACCAAGTTATCCCCAAAAATGCTTGTCTTTGAATTGTTTGAACAGTTTCTTCCGTTTTATTCCGCAATTGGCAAATTGAATGTGAGCGGAACTCCAAAATGCCCCTCGTAGTAAGCCCTCGATCTGATAAAAAGATGTTTAGGTAGCCAACGTCCGTTGAATGTCAAGGCGTGAAAGGTTAATGTGTGGGAAGGAACTGCAGGTGCTGGTTTACACTGAAGGTAGACACAAAATGCTGGAGTAACTCAGCGGGTCAGGCAGCATCTCTGGAGAGAAGGAATGGGTGACGTTTCGGGTCATTGAAACATAGAAACGTAGAAAATAGGTTCAGGGGTAGGCAATTCGGCCCTTCGAGCCAGCACCGCCATTCAATATGATCATGGCTGATCATCCACAATCAGTACCCCATTCCTGCTTTCTCCCCATATCCCTTGATTCCGTTAGCCCGAAGAGCTACATCCAACTTGAAAACCTTCTCTCTCGAGACCCTTCACCAGACTGAGTCAGACGGAGAGGGAGACAAGAGATATGGAAGGGTAAGGTGTGAAAAGGGAGAGATCAAAGTGGAGGAGGCTCCAGGAGATGGTGGTGGTGGAGATGGAGGGTAGGTGGAATCACAGAGGGGAGGGGGGGGTGGCAGCGAGACAGGGGGTTGCAGAAAACTCTCATTGGAGAGAGGAGGAGAACTTATTCACAGGCATCTCTTGAGCAGATTTCACAGTGGCTCCATGACTCCCTCTCCCCTGACTTTCAGAATGAAGAAGGTCTTGACTCGAAACGTCACCCATTCCTTCTCTCCAGAGATGCTGCCTGTCCCACTGAGTTACTCCAGCATTTTGGGTCAATAGACAACAGACAATAGGTGCAGGAGGAGGCCATTCGGCCCTTCGAGCCAGCACCACCATTCAATGTGATCATGGCTGATCATTCTCAATCAGTACCCCGTTCCTGCCTTCTCCCCATACCCCCTGACTCCACTATCCTTAAGAGCTCTATCTAGCTCTCTCTTGAACGCATTCAATTGGCCTCCACTGCCTTCTGAGGCAGAGAATTCCACAGATTCACAACTCTCTGACTGAAAAAGTTTTTCTCATCTCAGTCTTAAATGGCCTACCCCTTATTCTTAAACTGTGGCCCCTGGTTCTGGACTCCCCCAACATTGGGAACATGTTTCCTGTTTCTAACGTGTCCAACCCCTTAATAATCTTATACGTGTAAACCAGCATCTGCAGTTCCTTCCTACAGCATTTTGTCTGCCCCACTGAGAAATGTCCTCAGGGTATGCCTTCTCCGAAGACATTCTCCTCCTCTCACGACGAGATTTCTGCACCATCCTCTCTCGTTGTTCCCCCTCTGTGATTGCCCCCTGCTCTCCAGAGTCTGACGAAGGGTCTCAACCCGCAACGTCACCCCATCCCTTCTCTCCAGAGATGCTGCCTGTCCCGCTGAGTTACTCCAGCATTTTGTGTCTACCTTCGGCGTGTAAGGTTAACATTGTGCGTTTCCGCCTCCTGTTTGTTTGGAATAGTTTTTGGACTCTTCCTGGTAATGTTGTCGGGAATTCTCCAGAGAAATGGATGTGGGATTTGGGAAATGGATGAATGGAATAATGCATGGACCAACTAACAAGGTGTAACCGCACTTACTTGACAATTGGATGGGTCACAGTCTTTCAGTCCAAGTTCTCATAAGTGATAGGAACAGAATTAGGACATTCGGCCCACCAAGTCTTGTCCGCCATTCAACCATGGCTGATTTATGTGCGGCACGGTGGCGCAGCGGTAGAGTTGCTGCCTTACAGCGAATGCAGCGCCGGAGACCCAGGTTCCATCCCGACTACGGGCGCCGTCTGTACGGAGTTTATACGTTCTCACCGTGACCTGCGTGGGTTTTCTCCGAGATCTTCGGTTTCCTCCCACACTCCAAAGACGTGCAGGTATGTAGGTTAATTGGCTTGGTGTGTGTGTAAACTGTCCCTAGTGTGTGTAGGATAGTGTTAGTGTGCGGGGATCGCTGGTCGGCGCGGACCCGGTGGTCCGAAGGGCCTGTTTCCGCGCTGTATCTCTAAACTAAACTAAACTAAATCTATCTCTCCCTCTTAACCCTCTTAGCCTGAGCCGCTGAGTTACTCCAGCACTTTGTGTTTTTCTTTGTAAACCAGCATCTGCAGCTCCTTGTTTCTGCACATTCATTCAATGTTTGAATGGCGCATTTTTAATTTCAGATCCGTTATTGGCAAATTTATCTGATAGAGTCTTAAGAGTCATTCAGCACGGACAGGCCCTTTAGCCCAGCTCATCCAAACTGACCAAGATGCCCCATCAAAGCTAGTCCCACTTGTCCACATTTGGCCCAAACCCCGATCCATGTATGTGTTCAAGTGTCTTTTAAATGCTGTTTAGTTTAGCTTAGTTTTGTTTAGAGATACAGCGTGGAAACAGGCCCTTCGGCCCACCGGGTCAGTGCCGACCAGCGATCCCCACACACTAACGCTATCCTACACACTCTAGGGACAATTTATTTTACATTTACCAAGCCAATTAACCTACAATTAACCTACAAACCTGCACGCCTTTGGAGTGTGGGAGGAAACCGGAGATCTCGGAGAAAACCCATGCAGGTCACGGGGAGAACGTACAAACTCCGTTCCATTCTGGGTTCCATCCCGACTACGGGTGCTGTCTGTACAGAGTTTGTACTTTCTCCCCGTGACCTGCGTGGGTTTTCTCCGAGATCTTCGGTTTCCTCCCACACTCCAAAGACGTGCAGGTTTGTAGGTTAATTGGCTTGGTATAAATGTATAAATTGTCCCTAGTGTGTGTAGGATAGTGTTAGTGTGCGGGGATCGCTGGTCGGTGCGGACTCAGTGAGCTGAAGGGCCTGTTTCTTCGTTGTATCGCTAAACTAACGTCCCAACTTCTATATGCAATACCCTGAAGGACAATGTACCAAAAGACTTCTTTACCACCCTACCTGTGAAGCCACTTTCAGGGAGCTATGTCGGTGTAGTCCTCAATCCCATGGCTCTACACGTTCCCCCAAGGCCGCACCTTATTATTAACCATGTCCACTTTAATCATTATAGTGGAGAATAAAATACTCCTGAGTTTTATAAATAGTTTAAGTAACACGGTGGCGCAGCGGTAGAGTTACTGCCTCACAGCGCCAGAGACACGGGTTCGATCCTGACTACGGGCGCTGTCTGTACGTTCTCCCCGTGACCTGCGTGGGTTTTCCCCGGGTGCTCCGGTTTCCTCCCACACTCCAAAGACGTGCAGGTTTGTAGGTGAATTGGCTTTGGTATAAATATAAATTGTCCCTAGTGTGTGTAGGATAGTGCTCGAGTACGGGGTGATCGCTGGTGATCGCATTCGGTGGGCCGAAGGGCCTGTGTCTCTAAAGTCTAAAGCCTTTACTTTTGATTATCGAGATACAGCGCGTGAACAGGCCCTTCGGCCCACTGAGTCAATGCCGAGCAGCGATCACCTCTTACACCTGCACATCACTATCCTAACACTAGGGACAATTTTGCAACTAACCAATGCCAATTAACCTACAAACCTGCACGTCTTTGGAGTGTGGGAGGAAACCGGAGCACCCGGAGAAAACCCACGCAGGTCACGGGGAGAACGTACATACTCCTTAGAGACAGCACCCGTAGTCAGGATGGAACCCGGGTCCCTAGCGCTGCGAGGCAGCAACTCTACCGCTGAGCCACCGTGCCTCCCAAGACAATTAAAATAATCTGCAGTTTCATTTCACGATCATTTTTCAGACAATCTCTTACTGATCTGTATGTGTGTGATGGGTGGGAAGGAACTGCAGATGCCGGTTTAAACCGAAGATAGACACAAAAAGCTGGAGTAACTCAGCAGGACAGGCAGCATCTCTGGAGAAAAGTAACGGATGACATTTCGGGTCGAGACCCTTCTTCAGACTGAGTCTGAAGTTCTTCTACAGGCTGAGTCTGGGTTCAGTCTGAAGAAGGGTCTCGACCCGAAACGTCACCTATTCCTTTTCTCCAGAGATGCTGCCTGACCGCTGAGTTACTCCAGCATTTTGTGTGTGTGTGTGTGTGTTTGTGTGTGTGTGTGTGGGCGTGTGTGTGTGTGCGTGCGTGCGTGCGTGGGTGTGTGTGTGTGTGTGTGTGTGCGTGTGTGTGTGTGTGTGTGTGTGTGTGTGTGCGCGTGTGCGTGTGTGTGTGCGTGCGTCTGTGTGTGTGTGTGTGTGTGGGTGTGGGGTGTGTGTGTGTGTGTGTGTGTGTGTGCTTGTGTGGGTGTATGCGTGTGTGCGTGCATGTGTGTGTGTGTGTGCGCGTGGGTGCGTGCGTGCGTGCGTGCGTGCGTGCGTGTGTGTGTGTGTGTGTGTGTGTGTGTGTGTGTGTGTGATCTTTTCCCACATTCAGCAGGTAACTGTGAAGTCTCAGCCCCTTGGCTGGCCCACGTTTCAAAAGGACAATGTCCTTTGGAGTGACTACTGGCCAACATTAAATTGCCTGGAATGAGCACCTTGGAGTAGACAGGGAACATTTGAACATGCCAGCAATGTGGTCCCAACGTCCTAATTCATGCTGGTACCTTGAAGATTTGGTCCATTTCCAGGGTGCAGATGATGAAAAGAAAATCTCATTCCAAAATGTGTCCATTGCAATTTGTCTGAAAAAGTCTGAAGGCAGGTCTCGACCCGAAACGTCACCCATTCCTTCTCTCCAGAGATGCTGCCTGACCTGCTGAGTTACTCCAGTATTTTGTGTCTGTCTTTGGTTTAAACCAGCATCTGCAGTTCCTTCCTGCACATGTGTTTTGCAATGTTGAACAAGCTACATATCAGAAGCAATATCTACGACATGGGGCGTCACGGTGGCGCAGCGGTAGAGTTGCTGCCTTACAGCGTTTACAGCGCCAGAGACCCGGGTTCGATCCCGAATATGGGCGCCGTCTGTACGGAGTTTGTACGTTCTCCCCGTGGCCTGCGTGGGTTTTCTCCGAGATCTTCGGTTTCCTCCCACACTCCAAAGAAGTACAGGTTTGGAGGTTAATTGGCTTGGTAAATGTAAAAATTGTCCCTAGTGTGTGTAGGATAGTGTTAGTTTGCGGGGATCGCTGGTCGGCGCGGACCCGGTGGGCCGAAGGGCCTGTTTCTGCGAAGTATCTGTAAACTAAACTAATCTAAAGATCAGCCAGGATTTAGGGGAATGGAGTGGGGGGAAAAACATAAGGGGGTATAAGCCAATTAACCTACAAACCTGTACGCCTTAGGAGTGTGGGAGGAAACCGAAGATCTCGGAGAAAACCCATGCAGGTCACGGGGGAACGTGCAAACTCCGTACAGACGGCGCCCGTAAACTTTCTGAAACAGCAGATCAAACTGGGGAACTTTGTTGTGTTTTTGGGCACCTCTTTAGGAAAGATGTTTGAGTCGAGAGTCAAGAGTGTTTTATTGTCATTTGTCCCGAAAGGGAACAATGAAATTCGTACTTGCATCAGCACAAGAATTATGTAAACATAAGGCAGGCGCTAAATGCTGGAGTAACTCAGCGGGACAGGCAGCGTCTCTGGAGAGAAGGAATGGGTGACGTTTCGGGTCGAGACCCTTCTTCATAGAACTCTATAAACGCCATAACCATCGAGAGTCATAGAGTGATACAGCGTGGAAACAGGCCCTTCGGCCCAACTTGCCCACACCGGCCAACATGTCCCAGCTACACTAGTCCCACCTGCCTGCGCTTGGTCCACATCCCTCCAAACCTGTCCTATCCATGTACCTGTCTAACTGTTTTCTAAATGTTGGGATAGTCCCAGCCTCAACTACCTCCTCCGGCTGCATGTTCCATACACCCACCACCCTCTGTGTGGATAAAGTTACCCCTCAGATCCCTATTAAATCCTTTCCCCTTCATCTTAAACCTATGTCCTCTGGTCCTCGATTCCCCTACTCCGGGCAAGAGACTCTGTGCATCTACCCGATCTACTCCTCTCATGATTTTATATGCTCATGATTGTTGACAGGACTTTATCTTCCACTGAATGTTATTCCCTTTAATGTGACCCCACACAGTCAACATCAAAAAGGAGTTTAGTCTATATAGAAATAAAACAAACAGGCAAACCGTAGTAGTGAAATAAAGATATGCTAGAATGATTCTCATGATGGACAGATTGGAGAATCTAAGGTGGCTTTCCTTGGAGCTTGGAAGGTTCTGAGTCAAGCAGACAGACATTTTGAATGGGGCGGAACAGTGGCGCAGCGGGTAGAGCTGCTGCCCCAGAGACCCGGGTTCCATCCTGACCTCAGGTGCTGCCTGTGTGTGTGGTCTTTGCACGTTCTCCCCGTGACCACGTGGGTTTCCTCCGGGTTCTCCGGTTTCCTCCCACACCCCATAACAGACGTGCGGGTTTGTGGGCTAATCACCCCTTTGTAAGTTGCCCCCCAGTGTGTAGGGAGTGGATGAGAAAGTGGGATAACGTGGAACTAGTGAGAACGGGTGATTGGTGGCCGGCGTGGACTCGATGGGCCGAAGGGCCTGTTTCTGCACTGTATCTCTAAAGTCTGACGTAAAGTCTAGACCCTTTGGCCCAACACGCCTATGCCAACCGAGATGCCCCATCCAAGCACGGCCCATTAAATCCATCAGAATCATGAGGGATCTGGACATAGGGCAGCGGTAGAGTTGCTGCCTCACAGCGCCAGAGACCCGGGTTCCATCCCGACTACGGGCGCTGTCTGTACGGAGTTTGTACGTTCTCCCCGTGACCTGCGTGGGTTTTCTCCGAGATCTTCAGTTTCCTCCCACACTCCAAAGACGTGCAGGTTTGTAGGTTAATTGGCTTGGTATAAATGTATAAATTGGCCCTAGTGTCTGTAGGATAGTGTTAGTGTGCGGGGATCGCTAGTCGGCGTGGACCCGGTGGGCCGAAGGGCCTGTTTCCACGCTGTATCTCTAAACAAAACTGAACTATAATATAGACACAGAAAAATGGAGTAACTCAGCGGGTCAGGCAGCATCTCTGGAGAGAAGGAACGGGCGACGTTTCGGGTCGAGACCCTTCTTCAGACTGATGTCAGGGGAGGGGGCGGGTGTCGCTGACATCTGTCTGAAGAAGGGTCTCGACCGGAAACATCACCCGTTCCTTCTCTCCAGCGATGCTGCCTGACCCGCTGAGATACTCCAGCACTTTGTGTCAACCTTCCATCTAAACCAGCATCGGCGGTTCTTCCAAGTTGGAAAGAAGCCGGTCGGTCCCATTGGAAAGAGATTGTGAATGAGCAAATTGGGGCGATGCAGGGGCTGCTGGGAACTGAGGCCGGGCCAGTAGAGCCCGCTGATGGAAGCTCGGAAGCCCCTAGGACCGGAGGGCTGAGGAGGTGGTGGGGGCCGGCGATGACGGACATGAGGAGCAAGGGCCGGTTGAAGATGGGTGATGCCTCCATGTCCTTCAAGGTCGGCTGCAGGAGGCGCTCCCGAGATACAGTGGCGGTCGGGCCAGCGAGGAGAGGGCCATCGGGTATGGGCAGGGTTGCCAACTTCCTCACTCCCAAATAAGGGACAAAGGGTGACGTCACCGCCCCGCGCCCCACGTGACCTCACCCAGCCAGCGGCCACGTGCTCCCGCTCCACCAATGGTGGCCGCCCGGGCCGGGAGGCGGGTTGCTAGGCAACCTCCACTCGGCAGCGCCCGGGCCTCCGGGCCTGCACTGTCTGGGCCTACAGTGTCCGGGGCTACAGTGTCCGGGGCTACAGGGTCCGGGCCTACAGTGTCCGGGTCTACAGTGTCCGGGCCTACAGTGTCCGGGCCTACAGTGTCCGGGCCTACAGCGTCCAGGCCTACAGTGTCCGGGCCTACAGCGTCCAGGCCTACAGTGTCCGGGGCTACAGTGTCCGGGGCTACAGTGTCCGGGCCTACAGTGTCCGGGCCTACAGCGCCCCCCCAGGTCTACAGTGTCCGGGCCTACAGCGCCCCTCCGGGCCTAACATGGGATAAGGGTGGTCCCGTACGGGACAAACCAATTTAGCCCAATATACGGAATGTCCCGGCTAATATGGTTGACAACCCTAGGTATGGGTCTGTAGCAGCCTGGGGCTGACCTGATTAGTGCGGGTGTCAGGGGTTATGGGGAGAAGGCAGGAGAATGGGGTTAGGAGGGAGAGATAGGTCAGCCATGATTGAATGGCGGGGTAGACTTGATGGGCCGAATTCTACTCCGATTCCTTATAACCATATGATCTGTGGGAGTGTGGGAGGAAACCAGAGCACCCAGAGGAAACCCACGCAGGTCACGGGGAGAACGTACGAACTCCATTCAGACGGCATCTGTGGTCAGGATGGAACCCGGATCTCTGGCGCTGTGAGGCAGCAACTCTACCGCTGCGCCACCGAGCCGCTGTTGGGATTCTGGCAAAGTTCAAGGATGGAGTACTATTCTGGGCCTCTGATTTATTGCAGGAGCTGCTTGAGGTACATTTATAAGGTTATCACTCCAGGGAATTAGTAAGTAGGTCAGGCTGTGATTTTTTTGGGGGGGATATTACAACCTTCATGTTCAACGAACTCATATACCATCGGTTATTAAAACAAAATTAGTCATACGATGTGTCAACTTCCGTTTCTGTAAAGCACAACTAAATTAAAATTAGCATGAATAACAAGACATGGCGATTCAAATTCACTTCAACTCCACAGTTTAGATACACCATTCCTGGTCGACCAGAACACTGATGTCAAGCTTGGACCAGTTCCGTTATTAAGTCACAGAGTTTAGGATTTGAGAAGGATGGGAGGGGATCTTATCGAAACATATAAGATTATTAAGGGGTTGGACACGTTAGGGGCAGGAAACATGTTCCCAATGTTGGGGGAGTCCAGAACAAGGGGCCACAGTTTAAGAATAAGGGGTAGGCCATTTAGAACGGAGATGAGGAAAAACTTTTTCAGTCAGAGAGTTGTGAATCTGTGGAATTCTCTGCCTCAGAAGGCAGTGGAGGCCAATTCTCAGTGGAGAGCTAGATAGAGCTCTTAAGGATAGCGGAGTCAGGGTGTATGGGGAGAAGGCAGGAACGGGGTACTGATTGTGGATGATCAGCCATGATCACATTGAATGGCGGTGCTGGCTCGAAGGGCTGAATGGCCTACTCCTGCACCTATAGTCTATTTCAGGTGAATGCATGCCGGAGATACTGCCTGACCGTTTGAGATACTCCAGCACTTTGTGTCTTATTTTGTTAAGTGTGTGTGTTACTCATTTGTACCTGAGGCACCGGTTTAAACGATGGCACCTAATTAGCCAACAATCAGTGTGTAGATCATTGTTTATCAGGTTGTCACGGTGTAAAATAGCCCTGAGCAGATATCAAGTGTTGTCATCACTGGCCAGTCCCCAGCTAAAGTTACCATCCATTTATACCAAGCGCAGGCTCGGCGATCGTTTCGCTCGACTACTCCGCTCAGTCCGCCTAAACCTACCTGATCTCCCGGTTCCCAAACACTTCAACTCTCCCTCCCACTCCCACACTGACCCTTCTGTCCTGGGCCTCCTCCACTGTCAGAGTGAGGCCCAGCGCAAATTGGAGGAACAGCACCTCATATTTCACTTGGGCAGCTTACACCCCAGCGGTATGAACATTGACTCCTCTAACTTCAAGACCATGATGCTCCATCTAAGCTAGTTCCATTTGCCTGCGTTTGGCCCATATCCCTCAAAACCTTTCCTGTTCATGTATCTGTCCTAGTGTGGCTATTGTACCGGCCTCAACGACATCCTTCAGCAGCTCCTCATTTTGAAGGTGTAGTTTAGTTTAGTTCAGAGATACAGTGCGGAAATAGGCTGCAAGTCCGCGCCGCCCAGCGATCCCCGCACACTAACACTATCCTACACACACCAGGGACAATTTACAATCTTTACCGAAGCCAATTAACCTACAAACCTGCACGTCTTTGGAGTGTGGGAGGAAACCGAAGATCTCGGAGGAAACCCACGCAGGTCACGGGGAGAACGTACAAACTCCGTACAGACAGCGCCCGTAGTCGGGATGGAACCCGGGTCTCTGGCGCTGTGAGGCAGCAACTCTACCGCCGCGCCACCGTGACACCCTTTTTTCGTGTAATATTCAGCAAGTCATTTCCAACGGTAAAGAAACATTAAACAGTGTAGGAAATAAAACTGCAGATGCTGGTTTAAATCGAAGGTAGACACAAAATGCTGGAGTAACTCAGCGGGTCAGGCAGCATCCTGGGAGAGAAGGAATGGGTGACGTTTCAGGTCGAGACCCTTCTTCAGATTGATGTCAGGGGAGAGGGCAGGTCACGGGGAGTACGTACAAACTCCGTGCAGACGGCACCCGTAGTCGGGATCGAACCCGGGTCTCCGGCGCTGTGAGGCAGCAACTCTACTGCTGCGCCACCGTGCCGCATAATAACAGCTGGGAAGAAACTGCCCCTGAATCTGGAGGTGTGCGTTTTCACACATCTGTACCTCTTGCCCGATGGGAGAGGGGAGAAGAGGGAGTGGCCGGGGTGAGACTGGTCCTTGATTGTGCTGCTGGCCTTGCTGAGGCAGCGTGAGGTGGAGATTGTGAATGCACAGGGCAGAAGACAGACACAAAATGCTGGAGTAACTCAGCGGGTCAGGCAACAACTCAGGAGAGAAGGAATGGGTGACGTTTCGAGTCGAGGCCCTTCTTCAGACTGAGACCGAAGGACTCGACCCAAAACGTCACCCATTCCTTCCCTCCAGAGATGCTGCCGGACCCGCTGAGTTACTCCAGCATTTTGTGTCTGTCTTCGGAGTAAGCCAGCATCTGCATTTCCTTGCTACACTAAATGCACAGAGTCTCAGGAACAGATGGAGTAAATACATAGAAACACCTCACCAGCAACGCCACCCAGATATGTCTGACCCACTGAGTTCCTCCACCACTTTGGGGTTTATTTCCTCAAGGTGCCAGCATCTGCAGTTCCTTGAGCCTACATAACGTTATTAAGGTATCACAAAATGCTGGGGTAACTCAGCGGGTCAGGCAGCATCTCTGGAGAGAAGGAATGGGTGACATTTCGGGTCGAGACCCTTCTTCAGACTTATTAAAGTTATATCCTTCCTTTGTCCCGCCCCCTCCCCAGACATCAGTCTGAAGAAGGGTCTCGACCCGAAACGTCACCCATTCCTTCTCTCCTGAAATGCTGCCTGACCCGCTGAGATACTCCAGCATTTTGTGGAATAAATACCTTCGATTTGTACCAGCATCTGCAGTTATTTTCTTACACTACATTAAAGTTACTAAATTTATTAAAAGGATCAAAAGGTTTTGAATTTCTTTCGGGCTGCAAGATTAAAGCTGAACGAAACACTGGGGTAAAATCCTGACTCACTTTTTCCATCGTTAAAACTCTACGATGGCGATAAATATCAAACGCTGCAGAATTTTAAAATGTTTAGCTTGAAGAGTTTTGCTCGTAGCCTCAGAGTCACTGTAGGAAGCCCCCTGGACAAGGATGGAGGTTTGTGGACTTGCTGGGCAGTGGTGGGCAAGGCAGGAATAAGGTCAAAGCATCGGCCAAACGCGGGGACAAAATTGAAGCCGTTGTCAAAGAAATAATTGGTAAAAGCATAAATTAGTCCGTCGTTGTAATTGTTACCTATTTTGAGTTCTCGCCACTGAGGGTTCATGCATCCCATGGGCTTTTTAGTTTAATGGTTGAAAGTTTTCCAAATGTTAATAAAACCAAATGAAAAAAATCCCAACCTCAAACAAAAGCAGAGATCAAGGAATTCCAACGTCATGGATGGAACTTTTCCAGACTCCTTGCCCTTCTTTGAGGCTCACCATTGGCTTTCCGGCCCTCACATAACATCACGTACGATATAAGTCATCAGGTCATAAGAGATAGGAGCAGAATTAGGCCATTCGGCCCATCATGTCCACCGCCATTCAATCATGGCTGATCTATCTCTCCCTCCTAACCCCATTCTCCTGCCTTCTCCCCATAACCCCTGACACCCGCACTGATCAAGAATCTATCTATCTCTGCCTTAAAAATATCCATTAACTTGGCCTCCACAGCCGTCTGTGGCAACGAATTCCACAGATTCACCACTCTCTGGTTGAAGAAATTCCTCCTCATCTCCTTCCTAAAGGAACGTCCTTTAATTCTGAGGCTGTGACCTCTGGTTCTAAACTCTCCCACTAGTGGATACATCCTCTCCACATCCACTCTATCCAGGCCGCTCACTATTCTGTACGTTTCAATGAGGTCCCCCCTCATCCTTCTAAACCCCAGCGAGTACAGGCCCAGTGCCAACAAACGCCCATCATAGGTTAACCCACTCATTCCTGGGATCATTCTCGTAAACCTCCTCTGGACCCTCTTCTATCTATCTATCTATCTATCTATCTATCTATCTATCTATCCCGATCCACACTGTGTGCTGGAGGTGACGCAGGTACAAGGCTCAGGTAACATTAGTGGAGAGCGAGCCTCATTGCACGTGGGGAATGGATACACTGGCTGGCGGTCACGTGAGTAACGGCGCCGATATTGTTGCCGTGTCTTACGTCAGACTGGCCCGTGACCACTGACAACACCAGGACACGCGGTGTCGACAACGGACCTCATTTGTTGAGGCCGCGTCGGACAGCAGCGGGTCTGACGGATGAGTTACATTAACTCTCCATGACGGAGATCTACTGCAAACTGAGAGAACATCACGTACCGGAAGGGAATCAATGGGTGGTAACGTTAGATGGACACAGAAAGCTGGAGTAACTCAGCGGGTCAGGCAGCACCTCTGGAGGGAAGGAATGGGTGATGTTTCGGGTCGAGACCCTTCTTCGGACTGAGAGTCAGGGGAGGGGGAGGCACAGAGATAAGGACAGGAAATGTGTGAAGACGCACAGATCAAAGGGGATGGTGGTCAAGGAAATGTAGAAAGGTTCATTGTGTAGGATGAGGTGTTCCACACTGGGGCATCGGGATAGACAATAGACAATAGACAATAGACAATAGGTGCAGGAGGAGGCCATTCGGCCCTTCGAGCCAGCACCGCCATTCAATGTGATCATGGCTGATCATTCTCAATCAGTACCCCGTTCCTGCCTTCTCCCCATACCCCCTGACTCCGCTATCCTTAAGAGCTCTATCCAGCTCTCTCTTGAAGGCATTCAGAGAATTGGCCTCCACTGCCTTCTGAGGCAGAGAATTCCACAGATTCACAACTCTCTGACTGAAAAAGTTTTTCCTCATCTCCGTTCTAAATGGCCTACCCCTTATTCTTAAACTGTGGCCCCTTGTTCTGGACTCCCCCAACATTGGGAACATGTTTTCTGCCTCTAACGTGTCCAACCCCTTAATAATCTTATACGTTTCGATAAGATCCCCTCTCATCCTTCTAAATTCCAGTGTATACAAGCCTAGTCGCTCCAGTCTTTCAACATATGACAGTCCCGAAGGAGATGTCCTCATCCTTTAGGAAACGGGGCTTCCCCTCTTCCATTATAGATGAGGCTCTCACTAGGGTCTCTTCTACATCCCGCAGCTCCGCTCTTGCTCCCCCTCCCCCCACTCGCAACAAGGACAGAATCCCCCTCGTTCTCACCTTCCACCCCACCAGCCAGTGGATCCAACAAATCATCCACCAACATTTCCGTCACCTCCAACGGGACCCCACCACTGGCCACATCTTCCCATCCCCTCCCCTCTCTGCGTTCCGCAGAGACCGTTCCCTCCGTAACTCCCTGGTCCACTCGTCCCTTCCCACTCAAACCACCCCATCCCCGGGCACTTTCCCCTGCAACCGCACGAGATGCAACACCTGTCCCTTTACCTCCCCCCTCAACTCCATCCAAGGACCCAAACAGTCTTTCCAGGTGAGGCAGAGGTTCACCTGCACCTCCTCCAACCTCATCTATTGTATCCGCTGCTCTAGATGTCAACGTCTCTACATCGGCGAGACCAAGTGCAGGATACGGCGATCGTTTCGCTCAACACCTTCGCTCAGTCCACCTTAACCAACCTGATCTCCCGGTGGCTCAGCACTTCAACTCCCCCTCCCACTCCCACACTGACCTTTCTGTCCTGGGCCTCCTCCCCAGTCAGAGTGAGGCCCAGCGCAAATTGGAGGAACAGCACCTCATATTTTGCTTGGGTAGTTTACACCCCAGCGATATGAACATTGACTTCTCCCACTTCAGGTAGTCCCTGCTTCCGCTCTCTCTCCATCCCCTCCCCATTCCCAGTTCTCCCACTAGTCTTCCTGTCTCCGGCTACATTCTATCTCTGTCCCGCCCCCTCCCCTGACATCAGTCTGAGGAAGGGTCTCGACCCGAAACGTCACCCATTCCTTCTCTCCTGAGATGCTGCCTGACCCGCTGAGTTACTCCAGCATTTTGTGTCTATCTTAGAAAGGTTCATTGTTGGCTGAGGGGAAGGTGACAACGAGGCACACAATCAATAAAATTTAATCAGGAGGACAGTGAAGCTAGTCGGAGAACGAGGGTGGGGGAGGGTAGGAGAGAGATGGGGAGAAGGCAGGAGAATGGAGTTAGGAGGGAGAGATAGATCAGCCATGATTGAATGGCGGAGTAGACTTAATTGGCTGAATGGCCTAATTCTGCTCCTATCCCTTATGACCTTATGCGAAAGAGGGAAAGCAGGGGTCACTTGAAGTTAGAGGAGTCAATGTTGATACCGCTGGGGTGTAAGCTGCCCAAGTGAAATATGAGGTGCTGTTCCTCCAATTTGCGCTGGGCCTCACTCTGACAGTGGAGGAGGCCCAGGA
Organism: Rhinoraja longicauda; assembly: GCF_053455715.1. Taxonomy (NCBI): domain Eukaryota; kingdom Metazoa; phylum Chordata; class Chondrichthyes; order Rajiformes; family Arhynchobatidae; genus Rhinoraja; species Rhinoraja longicauda. Next base: position 11,990,097 of record NC_135993.1, read on the forward strand.
CAGAAGGGTCAGTGTGGGAGTGGGAGGGAGAGTTGAAGTGTTTGGGAACCGGGAGATCAGGTAGGTTTAGGCGGACTGAGCGGAGTTGTCGAGCGAAACGATCGCCGAGCCTGCGCTTGGTATAAATGGATGGTAACTTTAGCTGGGGACTGGGCAGTGATGACAACACTTGATATCTGCTCAGGGCTATTTTACACCGTGACAACCTGATAAACAATGATCTACACACTGATTGTTGGCTAATTAGGTGCCATCGTTTAAACTGGTGCCTCAGGTACAAATGAGTAACACACACACTTAACAAAATAAGACACAAAGTGCTGGAGTATCTCAAACGGTCAGGCAGTATCTCCGGCATGCATTCACCTGAAATAGACTATAGGTGCAGGAGTAGGCCATTCAGCCCTTCGAGCCAGCACCGCCATTCAATGTGATCATGGCTGATCATCCACAATCAGTACCCCGTTCCTGCCCTCTCCCCATACCCACTGACTCCGCTATCGTTAAGAGCTCTATCTAACTCTCTTGAAAGCATCCAGAGAATTGGCCTCCACTGTTAGTGGTCTCTCTTTCCACGGACACTGCCTGACCTCCTGAGTTTTTCCAGCATTTTACACTTTTATTTAATGCAGTAAGAACGTAAGAGGCAGTGACAGAGGTTGGCTATTTGCCTTTCAGCCCGCTTCACCATTCATTACAATATTGGTCAAACTTCTATCTCAATACTTCTACTTCAAACATGAGTTTTCTTGCACTGACTCTTATCCCTTTGGATGCCAGAGATGTTGCCTGACCCACTGAGTTATTCCAGCACTATGTGTCTTTTTTTTTTGTGAACTGGCATGTTCAAAATTGATAAGAGCATAATTAGGCCATTCGGCCCATCAAGTTTACTCTGCCATTCAATCATGGCTGATCTATCTCTCCCTCCTAACTCCATTCTCCTGCCTTCTCCCCATAACCCCTGACACCCGTACTAACCAAGAATCTATCTATCTCTGCCTTAAAAATATCCACTGACTTGTGGCCTCCACAGCCTCCTGTGGCAGTGAATTCCACAGATTCACCACCCCCGGACTAAAGAAATTCCTCCTCATCTCCTTCCTAAAGGAACGTCCTTTAATTCTGAAGCTGTGACCTCTAGTCCTAGACTCTCCCACTAGTGGAAACATCCTCTCCACATCCACTCTATCCAGGCCGCTCACTATTCTGTGTGTTTCAATGAGGCCTCCCCCATCATCCTTCTAAACTCCAGCGAGTACAGGCCCACTGCCGACAAACGCTCATCATAGGTTAACCCACTCATTCCTGGGATCGTTCTTGTAAACCTCCTCTGGACCCTCTCCAGAGCCAGCACATCCTTCCTCAGATACAGGGCCCCAAAATACTCCAAATGCAGCCTGAACAGCGACTGAGGGAGCCTCAGCTTTACATCCCTGCTTTTTGTTTTGCTTCTGCAGTTACTTGTGTTTCCATTTTACACCTCCAACGCCCACTTTGAAGAACCTCTCCTCCTCTCTCTGACGGAGATACCCTCTCTCACTGCTCCCCCCTATCCACCTATCACTCACCAGGATTTGTCCTGCCCCCACCTTTCTTCCTGCCTCCCCGCCCCCCCCCCCCCCCACCCCACCACAATCAGTCTGAAGAAGGGTAATGACCCGAAGCGCCACCTATCCCAGGTTCTTCAGAGATGCTGCTTGACGCACTGAGTTACTCCAGCAATTTGTCACTTTTTCTGCAAACCAACATCTCCAGTTCCTTAGGTTTCCATGAGAGAGACTAAACACAAATTGGAGGAACAGCATCTCATATTTCGCTTGGGTAGCTCACACCCCAGTGGTATGAACATTGACTTCTCTAACTTCAAGTAGCCCCGGCATTCCCTCTCTCTCCATTCCTCCCCCACCCAAGTCGCACCAGCCTCTCGTTCTCACCCAGCAAACAGCCTGTTTCCTTTATCATCGTTACTTTTTTGCGTATCTCTCATTCACTGTTCTAAACCTCTCCACATCATCGTTTATATGTCTCGAAGATGGACACAAAATGCTGGAGTAACTCAGCGGGTCAGGCAGCATCTCTGGAGAGAAGGAATGGGTGACATTTCAGGTCGAGTCCCTTCTTCAGACTATATCTCTTGTTCCCCTTCCCCGTGACTTTCAGTCTGAAGAAGGGTCTCGACCCGAAGCGTCTCCAGAAATGCTCCCTGTCCCGCTGAGTTACTCCAACATTTTGTGTCTCTCTTTGGTTTAAACCAGCATCTGCAGTTCCTTCCTACACAAGTTTTACTGCACTTCCTTCTGACGCACCAGAATTCCTGCATTATCTTTAACTGTGTGGGAAGGAACTGCAGGTGCCAGTTTATACCGAAGATAGACACAAAGTGCTGGAGTAACTCAGTGGGTCAGGCAGCATCTCTGGTGAAAATGGATAAGTGAAGTTTCATGTCGGAAACCTTCTTCAGACTCGGTTGCACGGTGGCCCAGCGGTAGAGTTGCTGCCTCACGTCGCCAGAGACCCGGGTTCGATCCCGACTACGGGTGCTGTCTGTACGGAGTTTGTACGTTCTCCCCGTGACCTGCGTGGGTTTTCTCTGAGATCTTCGGTTTCCTCCCACACTCCAAAGACGTGCAGGTTTGTAGGTTAATTGGCTTGGTGTAAGTGTAAAATTGTTCCTAGTGTGTGTAGGATAGTGTTAGTGTGCGGGGATCGCTGGTCGGCGCGGACTCAGTTAACTAAACTAAACTAAATTTACCGGGTTTAATAGAGAATTTATTATAAAATTGTTCAACACCCTAAATATCGGGCCTTTGTCAGACGCCTCGCGGCAAAGACCTTCCTGAGGTGCCATGTCCATGGTAACCAAAGATACTAGAGGAGCAAGATAGACCACTCGACCCTAAAAACCGTAGTACATCACGGCGGCCATTTTAGTCGGCAGAAACTTGCAGAAACATTTTAAAAGAACAATAACAAAAATCTGTGAGTTGATAGATGAGATATATTCTGCATGTTAATGGTATCATCACACATACTGTTCCCCCACAACACTGATTACACTGCGAGAGGCGGGTTTTGCTTACTAAAATGGCGGACGTTACGCTCCTTTACGTACTGCACTTCAGTATAGGCGATTTCAACGGAGTGGTTCATCTTGCTCCTCTGGTATCTTTGATGGTAACCACCTAGAAGACCTGAAGACTCATCAGTTGAGGGAACCCACCCGAAGTCTTGGCGGACTGCAGTACTGGGAGGGAGTGGATGGAGGCGCAAAACACGAGGAGCAAGGGCCGGTAGTTTAGTTTAGTTTAGTTTAGTTTAGTTTAGTTTAGTTTAGTTTGGTTTAGAGATACATTAGGAATAACGTTTGGAGTATACAAGTATACATGGGTGAGGCAGCCTCACAGAGCCGGAGACACAGGTTCGATCCTGATCACGGGCGCTGTCTGTGCGTGAAGTTTGTACGTTCTCCCCGTGACCGCGTGGGTTTCCTCCGGGTGCTCCGATTTCCTCCCGCATCCCAAAGACGTGCGGGTTCGTCGGTCTTTGGAGAACATGTTCCTGATGTTGGGGGGAGTTCAGAACCAGGGGTCACACTTTAAGAATAAGGGGTAGGCCATTTCAGACTGAGATGAGGGATTTTGTTTTCACCCAGAGAGTTGTGAATTCTCTGCCACAGAGGGCAGTGGAGGCCAATTCACTGGATGTTTTCAAGAGAGAGCTGGATTTAGCTCTTAAGGCTAACGGAATCAAGGGATATGGGGAGAAAGCAGGAATGGGATACTGATTGTGGATGATCAGCCATGATCATATTGAATGGCGGTGCTGGCTCGAAGGGCTGAATGGCCTACACCTGCACCTATTTTCTGTTTCGTTGTTTCAAGTGGCCCTCTGTAAAGAAAATCACCCCCTAGTCTGTAGGGGAGTCAATAGTCAATAGTCAATAGTGGTTTATTTGTTACATACACATAAATGTGGAGTGAAATGAAACATTAACCGCAGTTGAAACATTAAGACCAATAAGAATAATCAATAAAAATGCAATAACACATACAATCATTCACTAACACCAAACAAAAGAAACATCCATCACAGTGAGTCTCCTCCAGTCCCCTCCTCACTGTGATGGAAGGCCAAAATGTCTTTTCTCTTCCCCTGCCGTCTTGTCCCGCGGTCAGGCTGTTGTCGTTGCCACGTCGGGGCGGTCGGGGCTCCCGACATTGGAGCGCCGCGCCGGACGGTGAAAGGTCCACGGCCTATTCCAGGCCGCGCCGGACGGTGAAAGGTCCACGGCGGGCCGACCCAAGCCCCGTGATTCGGGGCGGGCGAACACGCTGCCTCTGCCGGTGCTCCCGATGTCGGCCTCCATCCAGGGGCCTGCGGGCTTCCGACGTCCACGCGGCCCGCGCCGGAGCCTCCGGAGACGAGTCGCAGCCGCTCCCGCAGCATCCGCAGGCAGCCAGCGCCGCAGGTGGTGAGTCCGGGCCGCGGGCTCTGCGAACCAGAGCCCCAGGTGGTCCCAGGTGCATGGCCGCTGGTAGGCCGCAACGGGAACGGGGACACGACACAGAAACAAGTTCGTGTCTCCGTTCGGGAGAGATAATTTTTTACAGTTCCCGTTCCCTCCCACCCCCTCCCCCCCACATAACATACAAACACTACACCATATTAAAACTACAACTCAGACAAAAACAACAAAAAACACAAAAGACAGACGGACTGCAGGCAAGCCGCAGCTGCAACGGCAGCGCTGGCTCCTCCCAAGTGGAGTGGATGGGAAAGTGGGATAACGTAGAACTGATGTGAATGGGTGATCGATGGTCGGCGCGGACTCGGTGGGCCGAAGGGCCTGTTTCTGTAAACAAAACTAAACCTGTGTCTCCAGAACTTGCTGGCCGAGCGGGATCCGAGACTCCAAGCCAGCGGGGGGACTTTCCCGCCCGTTGCCCGGTCCAGCGGCCATCTTTTCAAAGGATCATTCAGAGTGCGGCCAGGGCGGTTGCCATGGTGACGGGGCCTACCCCCGTCTCCCCACAGCCAGGCACGCAAATGCCGAGCAGACCCTCATTAATCACTGTCAAAATCTCGCTCCTCGATAGATTCTCCTGTCTGCCTCACAGGATCAATACTAACCCAGCAAACCAAAGAGGCTTCACATCGCTCGCTGCCTGGCACTGAGAGCTGTCTTTTGCTCTACATGTAAGACTTGACTTCAACAGTTGACGGGGAAAAGTTCAGACACATTTCGACAAGCTCCCCGCTAAAGAATGGCGGGTTAATTGGCCCCTGTAAATCGCCCCTTTTGTGGTAGAATCCGTTGTGTGTCTACGCTGTCCAGTTTAGTTTAGTTTAGTTTCGCGATACAGAGTGGAAACAGGCCCTTCGGCCCACCGAGACCGTGCTGACCAGCGATCCCCGCACACTAACACTATCCTACACACTAATTCAAATCAATGATACTGTATTGCCACCTATACCTCGGTACTGTGAAATGCTTTGTTTTGGACACAACCCGGTAACAATGTACAGCACACTACGGGGCGGTCACGGTGGCGCGGCGGTAGAGTTGCTGCCTTACAGCGAATGCAGCGCCGGAGACCCGGGTTCGATCCCGACTACGGGCGCCGTCTGTACGGAGTTTGTACGTTCTCCCCGTGACCTGCGTGGGTTTTCTCCGAGATCTTCGGTTTCCTCCCACACTCCAAAGACGTGCAGGTTTGTAGGTTAATTGGCTGGGTAAATGTAAAAATTGTCCCTAGTGGGTGTAGGATTATGTGTTAGTGTGCGGGGATCGCTGGTTGGCGCGGACCCGGTGGGCCGAAGGGCCTGTTTCCGCGCTGTATCTCTAAACTAAATTAGACTAAACTAAACCTCACTGAGGCAGGACACAAGGATCGCCATGTTTCTGGTGCCGTTAAAGTTATTAAAGTTCCCAGAATAGGCCCATCTTCTGCCTGACGCCGCACTAGGCAGAACCCCCCTCTCCCCCCTCCCTCCCCCCCCCCCCCCACCTCACCTCAGCCGTGTCCTCCCTTCATTCACGGTAGCGCAGCGGTAGAGTTGCTGCTTTACAGCGAATGCAGCGCCGGAGACTCAGGTTCGATCCTGACTACGGGTGCTGCACTGTAAGGAGTTTGTACGTTCTCCCCGTGACCTGCGTGGGTTTTCTCTGAGATCTTCGGTTTCCTCCCACACTCCAAAGACGTACAGGTATGTAGGTTAATTGGCTGGGTAAATGTAAAAATTGTCCCTAGTGGGTGTAGGATAGTGTTAATGTGCGGGGATCGCTGGGCGGCACGGACTTGGTGGGCCGAAAAGGCCTGTTTCCGGCTGTATATATATGATATGATATGATATGATCCTCCTCCTTCTCCCACGGCCCTCCTCCTTGTCCAGAAACAATCCACCATTTTTCCGAAGCCAACTAACCTGTGATAGAAACAAAATGCTGGAGTAACTCAGCAGGTCAGGCAGCATCTCTGGAGAGAAGGAATGGGTGACGTTTCGGGTCGAGACCCTTCTTCAGACTCTAACAAACCTGTTTGTCTTCAGAGTGTGGGAGGAAGTAAGAGCTCCCGGAGAAAACCCACACGGGTCACAGGGAGAACGGACAAACTCCGCACAGACAGCACCCGTAGTCATGATGGAACCTGAGTCTCTGGCGCTGTGAGGCAGCAACTCTACCGCTGCGCCACCGTGACCGCCCCCAAGATCTGAGAGGAGGTTAAGAAGAGCATAGTTTCTGTAAGATATTCCCAATGTTGGGGGAGTCCAGACCCAGGGGCCACACAGTCTAAGAATAAAGGGGAGGCCATTTAAAACTGAGGCGAGAAGAAACATTTACACCCAGAGAGTTGTGAATTTGTGGAATTCTCTGCCGCAGAGGGCAGTGGAGGCCAATTCACTGGATGAATTTAAAAGTGAGTTAGATAGAGCTCTAGGGGCTAGCGGAATCAAGGGATATGGGGAGAAGGCAGGCACGGGTTACTGATTGTGGATGATCAGCCATGATCACAATGAATGGCGGTGCTGGCTCGAAGGGCCGAATGGCCTCCTCCTGCATCTATTTTCTATTTCTATTTTCTATTTTCTATTTCTATATGTTGCTGTAGGAGTGGAGATTTAAAAGAGTGGAGTGATCGTAATGCGTGATTACAGATCCACTTCTGTGACTAGCACGCAAAGTCGCCTGGGTTGGACGCCATCTTGGATCGGGTTAGATTCATTAAGTGGGAAGAGGAAACATTAAACAACATAATGTGACCGAAAGTCTCAAAAAATCAAGAGTCAATTCATCCCTCGTCAACCTGTGAAAGGTTTACAACGTAAGAAGTTCCTCGTAAACCTGCGGCTGATTTTTCCAAAGCTTTACATTCTATATGGGCGGCACAGCGGTAGAGTTGCTGCCTCACAGCGCCAAAGACCCGGGTTCAATCCCGACTACGGGCGCTGTCTGTACGGAGTTTGTACGTTCTCCCCGTGACCTGCGTGGGTTTTCTCCGAGATCTTTGGTTTCCTCCCACACTGCAAAGACGTGCAGGTTTGTAGGTTAATTGCCTTGGTGTAAAATGTAAAACTGTCCCTAGTGTGTGAAGGATAGTGTTAGTGTGCGGGGATCGCTGGTCGGTGCGGACTTGGTGGGCCGAAGGGCCTGTTTGCGCGCTGTATCTCTAAACTAAACCAAACTAAACTAAATTAAAGAGACTCCACTTAGGAGCCAAGAGGTTTGAGTGGAAAGGGTCGTTTATTCTGGTGAAGTGAAGTAGTTTTATATTTAAGGCCTCTTGAAGTGTGATCGGTAAATGGCGAGGAAGGCAATTAGTGGAATACTATTTACGCCAGGAATGTGGAATTTAAAGACTTACCCTTCGGATGACCTTTGTAGAACAGGCTCTGCCGTGATAATATATACAGAGCAAGCTTGGTGAAGGGAGAATGTCTAATAGCGCCTCAGACAGGAAAACGTCGGCCCACTCCACATCTGTACTCGCACTCCAGCTGTTGTCCTTCTCGACGACGACGTTTGGCTTGTTCTCAGCTGGAGATAAGGCAGACATCCCACTCCAAGGAACATCATTCCTCTTCCCCGAGACTTGGACAGTTCTCCTAATTCCAGCGAATGGAAAAGATGGGAGTACAGTGTAACTGGAGGGCACGGCATTCCATGAGGGAACGTTACATTTCCCATTCCCTTGGCCCTGATTGAACCTAGTTTACTTTAGTGTAGTTCACTTTGGTTTAGTTTTAGTTACTTTACTTTAGTTTACGTTAGTTTAGTTTAGTCCAGTCTAGTTTAATCTAGTCTAGTCTAGTCTAGTCTAGTCTAGTCTAGTCTAGTCTAGTCTAGTCTAGTCTAGTCTAGTTTAGTCTAGTCTAGTTTAATCTAGTCTAGTCTAGTCTAGTCTAGTCTAGTCTAGTTTAGTTTAGTTTAGTCTAGTCTAGTTTAATCTAGTCTAGTCTAGTCTAGTCTAGTCTAGTCTAGTCTAGTCTAGTCTAGTCTAGTCTAGTCTAGTTTAGTTTAGTTTAGTCTAGTCTAGTTTAATCTAGTCTAGTCTAGTCTAGTCTAGTCTAGTCTAGTCTAGTCTAGTTTAGTTTAGTTTAGTTTAGTCCAGTCTAGTTTAATCTAGTCTAGTCTAGTCTAGTCTAGTCTAGTCTAGTCTAGTCTAGTCTAGTCTAGTCTAGTCTAGTCTAGTCTAGTCTAGTTTAGTTTAGTCCAGTCTAGTTTAATCTAGTCTAGTCTAGTCTAGTCTAGTCTAGTTTAGTTTAGTTTAGTCTAGTCTAGTCTAGTCTAGTCTAGTCTAGTCTAGTCTAGTCTAGTCTAGTCTAGTTTAGTTTAGTTTAGTCTAGTCTAGTCTAGTCTAGTCTAGTCTAGTCTAGTTTAGTTTAGTCCAGTCTAGTTTAATCTAGTCTAGTCTAGTCTAGTCTAGTCTAGTCTAGTCTAGTCTAGTCTAGTCTAGTCTAGTCTAGTTTAGTTTAGTTTAGTTTAGTCTAGTCTAGTTTAATCTAGTCTAGTCTAGTCTAGTCTAGTCTAGTCTAGTTTAGTTTAGTTTAGTCTAGTCTAGTCTAGTTTTAGTTTTAGTTTAGTTTAGTTTAATTTACTTTAATGAAAACGAGAAGCTGTTGCGACTTGGGTGGGGGAGGGGTGGAGAGAGGGTTACTTAAAGTTAGAGAAATCAATATGGGTTTAAGGTGAGAGTGGAGATGCTTAATGGAGATTTGAGGGGGGCATAATTTTCACATTGAGGATGGTGGGTGCATGGAACGGACTGCCAGAGGAGGTGGCAGGTGGAAGATAGACACAAAATGCTGGAGTAACTCAGCGGGACAAGCAGCATCTCTGGAGAGAAGGAATGGGTGATGTTTCGGGTTGAGACCCTTCTTCAGACTGGTAGAAGTGGATACAGTCGCATTGTTTAAGAGGCAGTTGGACAGGTAGAGGGATTCATGTCAAAGGTAAATGAGATTAGCGCAGAGGCATGTCCATAAGTTCTAGGAGAAGAATTAGGCCATTCGGCCCATCTATGCCATTCAATGCTGGCTGATCTATTTTTCCCTCTCCACCCCATTCTCCTGCCTTCTCCCCCTATTCCAGCCAAGGGCAATATCACCCCAACAACTAGTCCAACGTTTTTTTAAATGTCCATTGTAATCACCTCTGTAAATTGCCCCATAGTTTGTATGGAGTGGATACAAAAGTCAGATTTAGTTTTAGTTTAGAGATACAGCGCGGAAACGGGCCCTTCGGCCCACCAAGTCCGAGCCGAACAGCGATCCCCGCACACTAACACTATCCTACACACACTAGGGACAATTTACATTTTATAGCAAGCCAATTAACCTACAAACCTGTACGTCTTTGGAGTGTGGGCGGAAACCGAAGATCTCGGAGAAAACCCACGCAGGTCACGGGGAGAACGTGCAAACTCCGTACAGACAGCGCCCGTAGTCGGGATCGAACCCGGGTTTCTGGCGCTGTAAGGAAGGAAATCTGCCTCTTCACCACCCTAACAGAACTAGTGTGAACAGGCTATCAATGCTCGGCGTGGGCTTGGTGGACCCAAGGGCCTTCACAAGTTCACATTTACAATTCTAGCAGCAGAATTAGGCCATTCGGCCCATCAAGTCTACTCTACCATTAGATCATGGTTGATCTATCTCTCCCTCCTAACCCCATTCTCCTGCCTTCTCCCCATAACCCCTGACACCCGTACTAATCAAGAATCTGTCTATCTATGCCTTAAATATATCCTCTGACTTGGCCTCCACAGCCGTCTGTGGCAAAGAATTCCACAGATTCACCACCCTCTGACTAAAGAAATTCCTCCTCATCTCCTTCCTAAAGGAATGTCCTTTAATCCTGAGGCTGTGCCCTCTGGTCCTAGACTCTCCCACTAGTGGAAACATCTTCTCCACATCGACTCTATCCAGGCCGCTCACTATTCGGTACGTTTCCATGCTGTATCTCTGAACTAAAATGCACAGGACTAAACATCTCGGAGCATTTCATTCATAACGAGTGTGGCCTTAGTACCAATGTTGTGAACACTTCTTTACACTTCCCTGCAGTCTGATAAACCATCTTTCATCACTGATCTCCAGTTCCTGTACCTGAGCCAACTTTCTACCCATTTTAATCCACAGACGTTAATCTTGATGACAAGCCTGTTATGTGGCACCTTATCAAATATCTTTTGGAAGTCCACACATACCACATCAATTTCATTTCCCTGACTAATCCCCTCTATTGCTTGATCAAAGTACCTCTATCAAGTTACTTACACAAAATGACACAATGCAAACGACTAGCAGGAAAAAAACTGCAGATGCTGGTTAAAATCAAAGGTAGACACAAAGTGCTGGAGTAACTCAGAGGGTCAGGCAGCATCTCGGGAGAGAAGGAATGGGTGACGTTTCGGGTCGAGACCCTTCTTCAGTCTGAAGAAGGGTCTCAACCCGAAACGTCACCCATTCCTTCTCTCCAGGGATGCTGCCTGACCTGCTGAGTTACTCCAGCACTTTGTGTCTACCAAACTACTAGCAATTTGGTCCCAAACACTTGTCGTTTCAAACTGAAGATAGACACAAAATGCTTGAGTAACTCAGCGGGACAGGCAGCATCTTTAGAGAGAAGGAATGGCCGATGTTCCGGGTCGAGACCTTTCTTCAGACTGAGCGTCAGGGGGGAGCGAAATTAAAGATGTAAAGATGATTCAGACTTCCGTCTGAAGAAGGGTCTCGAACCGAAAGTGTCACCCATTCCTTCTCTCCAGAGATGTTGCCTGTTACTCCAGCATTTTGCATCAGGCAGCATCTCTGGGGGGAAGGAACAGGTGACGTTTCGGGTTGAGACCCTTTCGTCAGACTGAGAGTCAGGGGAGAGTGAAATTAAAGATGTGGAGAGGTACACGGAACAAATGAATGAAAGGTATGTTTTGTTTAGTTTAGAGATACAGCGCGGAAACAGGCCCTTCGGCCCACCGAGTCCGCACCGACCAGCGATCCCCGCACACTAATACTATCCTACACACACTAGGAACAATTTACACTCACACCAAGCCAATTAACCTACAAACCTCCACGTCTTTGGATTGTGGGAGGAAACCGAAGATCTCGGAGAAAACCCACGCAGGTCACGGGGAGAACGTACAAACTCCGTACAGACGGCGCCCGTAGTCAGGATCGAACCCGGGTCTCCGGCGCTACAAGCACTGTAAGGCGGCAACTCTACCATTGCGCCACCGTGCCGTCCTATGCAAAAGTATGCAAAAGGACAAATTAAAGCCAGCAACGACGACGAAGGCTAGGTGGAGCACACAATGGTCTATTGTTGGATGTGCAGAAGGTGATACAGAGTGAAACAGTGAAGCTAGCAGGACACGTGGGGTGGGGAGGGGGTGGAGAGAGAGAGAGGGAATGCAAGGGTTAGTTGAAGTTAGAGAAATCAATATTCAGACCACTGGATTGGTGCCTCAATCCTTGATTTTAGGTTTAGTCTTGTTATTTTTAGAGATACAGCGCGGAAACAGGCCTTTCGGCCCACCGAGTCCGTGCCGACCAGCGATCCCCGCACACGAGCACTATCCTACACACACTAGGGACAATTTTACACTTATACCAAACATACAAACCCAAGCCATTTAACCTACAAACCTGCACGTCTTTGGAGTGTGGGAGGAAACCGAAGATCTCGGAGAAAACCCACGCAGGTCACGGGGAGAACGTGCAAACTCCGTACAGACAGCGGCCGTAGTCGGATGCAAGCACTGTAAGGGCAGTAACTCTACCGCTGTGCCATCGTGCCGCCCCATCTCACAAAGGGTTAAGTCATAAGATGAGGTCCTACAGTGATGGGATGGATAGAGCATTGTATAACAGGCAAGAAATGGCCTGGAAGGAATACATAGAACATGGGACGGTGGTGCAGCGGGTAGAGCCGCTGCCTCACAGCACCAGAGACCTGAATTCGATTGTGACCTCGGGTGCTGTCTGTACGGAGTTTGCACGTTCTCCCAGTGACCGCGTGGGTTTCCTCCGGGCTCTCCGGTTTCCTCCCACATCCCAAAGACGTGCGGGTTTGTAGGTTTATGTCAATCATCCCTGCTGTGTAGGGAGTGGATGCGAAAGTTGGATAATATAGAACTAGTGTGAATGGGTGATGGATGGTCGGCGTGGACTCGATGGGCCGAAGGGCCTGTTCCCATGCTGACTCTTTCAATCAATCCATCAGAAACATAGAACATGCTGTTTCTGGTATTGGAGATCATAAGGTCATATAAGTGATAGGAGCAGAATTAGGCCATTCGGCCCATCAAGTCTACGCCACTCAATCATGGCTGATCTATCTCTCCCTCCTAACCCCATTCTCCTGCCTTCTCCCCATGACCTCTGACACCCGCACTAATCAAGAATCTATCTATCTCTGCCTTAAAAATATCCACTGACTTGGCCTCCACTGCCTTCTGTGGCAAAGAATTCCACAGATTCACCGCCCTCTGACTAAAGAGATTCCTCCTCATCTCTTTTCTAAAGGTTCGTCATTGTATTCTGAGGCTGTGGCCTCTGGTCCTAGACTCTCCCACTAGTGGAAACATCCTCTCCACATCCACTCAAAAATCTATCTATCTCTGCCTTAAATATATCCACTGACTTGGCCCGCACTGCCTTCCGAAGATAGACACAAAATGCTGGAGCGACTCAGCGGGTCAGGCAGCATCTGTGGTGAGAAGGAATAGATGACGTTTCGGGTCAGAACTCTTCTTCAGACTGTCCTTTGTATTTTCCGGTTGGCAATCTATGACCTGTGAGTACCACAGTAATCAGTCCACAAGCCCTACAGGTGATAATATAAATGACCCAAACTCAAGCTCTCCCTGTAGCTCACACCCTCTAGTCCTGGCAACATCCTCATAGTGTGAGTTAAATGGAGGTAAAATGCAGGACAATGCAACTTGGGATCCTAGTACATTGAATTCAGAATGCTAGCACAGACGATGGGCACGAATGCTGGAGTAACTCAGCGGGTCAGGCAGCATCTATGGAGAGAAGGAATGGCTGACGTTTCGGGTCGAGACCCTTCTTCAGACTGAAAGTCACGGGAAAGTCAAGGGAAGTGAGAGGTATAGACGATGATGTGGGAGTCCAGAACCAGGGGCCACACAGTCTTAGAATAAAAGGGAGGCCATTTAAAACTGAGGTGAGAAGGAACGTTTTCACCCAGAGAGTTCTGAATCTGTGGAATTCTCTGCCACAGAGGGCAGTGGAGGCCAATACACTGGATGGATTTAGGAGAGAGTTAGATAGAGCTCTAGGGGCTAGTGGAATCAAGGGATATGGGGAGAAGGCAGGCACGGGTTACTGATTGTGGATGATCAGCAATGATCACAATGAATGGCGGTGCTGACTCGAAGGGGCCGAATGGCCTCCTCCTGCACCTATTTTCTATGTTTCTATGTTTCTAAGTGGAGAGATAAAGAACAATGAATGAAAAATATGTGATAAAAAGTAACGATGAAAAAGGAAAGAGGCCGTTGTTAGTTGTTTGTTGGGTGAGAACGAGAAGCTGGTGCGACTTGGGTGGGGGAGGGGCGGAGAGACAATAATAGACAATAGGTGCAGGAGGTGGCCATTGGATGGGCACAAAATACAGTAGTAACTCACCCTAGTGAGGGCCTCATCTACGATGAGAGAGGGGAACCCCCGTTCTCTATAGAATGAGGACATCTGGGATGTCCTGGCATGGAACACCTCATCCTGTGCGATGAAAGCCTAGCAGGCACAGCTTCAAGGTGAGAGGGGCAAAGTTTGAAGGAGATGTAGGGGGCAAGTGTTTCACACTGAGGGTAGTGGGGGCCTGGAACGCGCTGCCAGGGATGGGGGTGGAGGCAAGTACGATAGTGGCATCGATATGCTCATAAGGTCAAAAGGTCACAAGGAATAGGAGTAGAATTAGGCCATTCGGCCCATCAAGTCTACTCCGCCATTCAATCATGGCTGATCTATCTCGCCCTCCTAACCCTATTCTCCTGATAAGACGCAAAGTGTTGGAGTATCTCTAAAGGTCAGGCAGCATTTTCTCCAGAGATGCTGCCCGACCCACTGAGATATTCCAGCACTGTGTGTCATTTTTTTTTGTGAACTGGCATGTTCATAAGTGATAAGAGCAGAATTAGGCCATTCGGCCCATCGAGTCTACTCCGCCATTCAATCATGGCTGGTCTATCTCTCCCTCCCAACCCCATTCTCCTGCCTTCTCCCCATAACCCCTGACACCCGCACTAATCAAGAATCTATCTGTCTCTGCCTTAAAAATATCCACTGACTTGGCCTCCACAGCCGTCTGTGGCAAAGAATCCCACAGATTCACCACCATTCTGACTATAGAAATTTCTCCTCATCTCCTTCCTAAAGGAACGTCCTTTAATTCTGAGGCTGTGCCCTCTGGTCCTAGACTCTCCCACTAGTGGAAACATCCTCTCCACATCCACTCTTTCACTGTTCGGTACGTTTCAATGAGGTCCCCCCTCATCCTTCTAAACTCCCGCGAGTACAGGCCCAGTCCAGACCATCGCTCATCATAGGTTAACCCACTCATTGCTGGGATGGATATCTAGAAAATTAGATGAGCACAAAACAGATTTCCGTAACAAATGTTATTCGGGCAATTTAGATTTTGCGATGGACTTTAAACCATTGAGGATTTCTCTGGCGAAACCGCGGTACCAGGGTCCCAGGGTCCCAGTAGGACGAACAGTTTCTATCCTGTTAGTGTTATCCTGTTCATAATAACAGGACCTGTGATACACTCCACTGCACTCCACTGACCCCTGCTGGTTTCAGGTTGTGTTGCGACTCAGTTGAAACAGGATCGAGACAACGCAAGAGACTGCAGAAGTCTGGAGAAAAACGCAAAGTGCTGGAGGAACTCACCGGGCCGGGCAGCGTCTGAGGAGGGAGATGGACGGGCAACGTTTCTTGTCAGTAAGGGTCGTGTTTCTAAACGTGTCTGATTAGTACGGGTGTCAGAGGGCGGTGAATCTGTAGAATTCTTTGCCACAGGAGGCTGTGGAGGCCAAGTCAATGGGTATTTTTAAAGGCAGAGGTTGATAGATTCTTGATCAGTGCGGGTGTCAGGGGTTATGGGGAGAAGGCAGGAGAATGGGGGTTACGAGTGAGAGATAGATCAGCCATGATTGAATGGTGGAGTAGAGGTGATGGGCTGAATGGCCTAATTCTCTTATCACTGATGAACCTATGAAGAAGTGTGGCACTGGAAGGGTGGCATGGTGGTGCAGTGGGTAGAGCCCCTGCCTCACAGCACCGGAGACCCCGGTTCGATCCTGACTTCGGGAGCAGTCTGTGTGTGGAGTTTGCACGTTCTCCCCGTGACCCACGTGGGTTTCCTCCGGGTGCTCCGGTTTCCTCCCACATCCCAAAGACGTGCGGGTTTGTAGGTTAATCGGCCCCTCTGTAAGTTGCCCCTGGTGTGCAGGGAGTGGATGAGAAAGTGGGATAACGTGGAACTGGTGTGAACGGGTGATTGATGGTTAGCATGGACTCTGAGGGCCGAAGGGCCTGTTTCCATGCTGCATCAATCAATTTCAATCAATTAATCAATCAATCAATAGGGTTTATAAGATGGAGGCAGACACAAAAAGCTGGAGTAACTCAGCGGGTCAGGTAGCATCTCTGGAGAGAAGGAACGGGTGGCGTTTCGGGTCGAGACCCTTCTTCATACTGATGTCAGGGGAGGGGGGACTCAGAAAAACGGACGGGTGTGAAAATGAGAAATCAAAGGGGCCGAAGATAAAAGAAAATGTAGAATAGATCATTGTTAGCCAGGGGAACAACGAAGTATACAGACATAAACTTTAATCAGAGATAAACTTTAGTCAGAATGCATCTGCCAGCATTTACCAGCATCTGGAGTTCCATCCTACACATTTCATATGATGGATATTATTTTTCCAATGGAATTCAACATTAATCAAGGCGTTTTTTATCCAACAGTATTGATGAAATGCAGGAGGATGAAGGGGTGATCTGATAGAGGTGGATCATATCATGAGAGGAAAAGAGGAACAGTAAATTGGAGGAACAGCACCTCATATTTCGCTTGGGCAGCTTACACCCCAGTGGTATGAACATTGACTTCTCTAACTTCAGATAGTCCCTGCTTTCCCTCTCTCTCCATCCCCTCCCCCTTCCCAGTTCTCCCACTGGTCTTCCTGTCTCCGACTACATCCTATCTCTGTCCCGCCCCCTCCCCCGACATCAGTCTGAAGAAGGGTCTCGACCCGAAACGTCACCCATTCCTTCTCTCCAGAGATGCTGCCTGACCTGTTGAGTTACTCCACAGCGTTTTGGGGCTACCTTTGAATGACTGGGTGTTTGGCAAGGTGTTAGTCTATGAATAATTCCAACAGTTGAGAGCATAAAGAAATGGAACAAATCTAATAAATAAAGTAAAAATAGAACAATGAAAGGAAATGAATCGAGGACGAATCATGTTCTAGTTTGTCATTGCTTGTGACGCTAGGCTTGGCCCTGATTGCATCTCGCTCTCCCCTGACTCTCAGTCTGAACAAGGGTCTTGACCTGAAACGTCACCCATTCCTTCTCTCCAGAGACGCTGCCTGTCCCGCTGAGTTACTCCAGCATTTTGTGTCTACCTTAGGTTTATTTTAGTTCAGTGTATTTTATTGTCACGTGTACCGAGGTGCAGTGAAAAGCTATTGTTGCGTACCAACCAGGTGAGATACGGTGGCACCAAGTCTACACCACTCAAGCAGGCACAGGTTCCTTTGCTTTACCAGCTGTTTTAGGGGCCTGTCCTTCCTAGGCGATTTTTTAGGCAGCTGCCGGCGACTGTCATAGTCGTAGCAGGTCGCCAAAGAAACGGTGACTGGACCCCCCCCACGACAATGTCTACGACAAGCTACAACAACCCACCACCTAGTCGACGTCAAGCTACGGCAAGCGACCGACAACCGGCGACCCAGTCGTCGTGACTTAGGACGTACACCTACGACCGCACAGGCGGCAACCTACGTCAACCGAAGTCAACCTACGTCTACCCGCGACAAGCTACGACAAGCTACGACCGTGTCGGCGACAACTGAAGACAATCCACGCCATTTTCCCCTCCGGTTTTGACGCCGGTGCCTGTCGCCGGGTGACGTAGGTCGTCGCCAACGGAATTCACCGAAGTCAGCACCGGCGACAACCTACGTCACCTGGCGACAACCTGGCGACAACCTACGACAGCGCCCCCGTCAGGAGACGTCAAGCTACCATCATTGGCGTCAAACTAACAGGCGCCGAAAATGTTTAAACATTTCAAGATCCAGCGGCGACCAGAAAAACGCTGCGACTCTTTGGAGACGATTCACGACCGTACAGGCCTCACCCCGACAACTGTGTGTTTAATAGATAGCTCTATCTATTAAATCCATCCAGTAATTTGGCCTCCACTGCCCTCTGTGGCAGAGAATTCCACAAATTCACAACTCTCTGGGTGAAAAGGTTCCTTCTCACCTCAGTTTTAAATGGCCTCCCCTTTATTCTTAGACTGTGTGGCCCCTGGTTCTGGACTCCCCCAACGTTGGGAACATTTTTCCTGCATCTAGCTTGTCCAGTCCTTTTATATTTTGATACATCTGTCAGATCCCCTCTCATCCTTCTAAACTCCAGTGAATACAAGCCCAGTCTTTCCAATCTTTCCTCATATGACAGTCCCGCCATCCCGGGGATTAACCCCGTGAACCTCATACGCAGAGCAAGTTGAGGCTTGGAATCAGGGAGGGATCTGATTTGGTGATGGAAGGTGCACCAGGGCTGGAAAACTGTGGGAAGGCTTGGGATCAGGGACTTGGATTGAAAAGAGCAGTGCCTCCATCACCAACACAGGGATTAACTGGTGATGGGAGGAACTGCAGATGCTGGTTGAGCCGGCGATAGACACAAAATGCTGGAGTAACTCAGCGGGTCAGGCAGCATCTCTGGAGAGAAGGAATGGGTGACGTTTCGGGTCGAGGTCTCGACCCGAAACGTCACCCATTCCTTCTCTCCAGAGATGCTGCCTGACCCGCTGAGATACTCCAGCATTTTGGGCCTACCTTCGATTTTACCAGCATCTGCAGTTTTTTTCCTACACCAGGATTACTGTGACTAATCAAGCAATGCAGATTGGGTGTCTCTGTACCTAATCTGGTTAGCACGCAACAAAAGCTTTTCACTGTACCTCAGTACATGTGACAATAAACTACACTGAACTAAACTGAACTGAACTAAACCTCCCCTCACATCCGGAATCTTGGCACCATCTTTGATCAAACCCTCTCCTTCGACAAACACACTAAACACATCACCAAGACAGCCTTCTTCCACCTCAAAAACATCGCCCGTCTCCGTCCATCCCTCTCCTCCACAGCTGCAGAAACCCTCATCCACGCCTTCATCACCTCCCGTCTGGACTACTGTAACAGCCTCCTCTATGGTTTACCCTCAAAAATCATCAGTAAACTCCAATACATCCAGAACTCCGCTGCCCATCTACTCACCCACTCCACGACCTGTGACCACATCACCCCTGCCCTTTACAAGCTCCACTGGCTCCCCATCCCCCAGAGAATCCAGTACAAAATCCTCCTCATGACCTACAAAGCCCTCCATAACCTGGCCCCATCCTACCTGACTGACCTCCTCCACAGACACACTCCCACCCGCACCCTCCGCTCTGCTGCTGCTAACCTCCTGTCCCCCCCCCATCCGGACCAAACTCAGATCCTGGGGGGACAGGGCTTTCTCCATCGCTGCTCCCACCCTCTGGAACTCACTACCCCAAACCATCAGAGACTCCTCCTCACTCACCACATTCAAAACATCACTGAAGTCTCACCTGTTCAACACGGCCTTCAACCACTGAAGGTCATCTCACCTTATTTTTCCTTTTCTGTTCGTCTACTTATTTATCTATTTTTTTCTATGTTTTAGTAAACCCTGTCAAGCGTCTTTGAGTTTTTAGAAAAGCGCTATACAAATGTAATGCATTATTATTATTATTATTATTATTATTATTATTAAACTGAACTAAACTGAAATAAAATAAACTAAAATTAATTGAAACAAAACTAAATTAAACTAAACTGAAACTAAACATTTCTTCACACAGAGAGTGGTGAGTCTGTGGAATTCTCTGCCACAGAAGGTAGTTGAGGCCAGTTCATTGGCTATATTTAAGAGGGAGTTAGATGTGGCCCTTTTTGCTAAAGGGATCAGGGGGTATGGAGAGAAGGCAGGTACGGGATACTGAGCTGGATGATCAGCCATGATCATATTGAATGGCGGTGCAGGCTCGAAGGGCCGAATGGCCTACTCCTGCACCTATTTTCTATGTTTCTATGTTTCTATGTAAACTAAACTGAAACTAATATGAACGTAAACTAAATCCTGGAGACAGCCTCCATAGTCACGGTGGTGCAGCGGTAGAGTTGCTGTCTTACAGCGCCAGGAAAGAAGGGTCTTGACCCGAAACGTCACCCGTTCCTTCTCTCCAGCGGCCTGTCCCGCTGAGTTACTCCAGTGTTCTGTGTCTATCTACAGGGATTAACTTGTTCGCTGGGAGTGATGACAGTATGTCTGGGAGGCTTCCTGCCTCTATCCAAGGAACACCCATCTGGGACGTGGTGACCACACCGTCACACATTGATGCAAGTCCTTCCATCACGCCCGGGATTAGAGAAACAAATCTCACCCAGTGATTTCAGAAGATGTCAATGCATTGCCTGTTTGCTTTGGTTACAAGGACTTGTGTAGGAAGGAACTGTAGATGCTGGATAGACACAAGATGGGTCTCGACCTGAAACGTCGCCCATTCCTTCTCTACAGCGATGCTGCCTGACCCGCTGAGTTACTCCAGCATTTTGTTTCTATCTTTAGTTACAAGGGATTGACAGCTTATATTTATTTTGGTCCCTATTCGTACTAATACCTTAAGGGCGAAAATCATAAGGTCATAAGATTTTAAGGAATAAGATTAGAATTAGGCCATTCGGCCCATCAAGTCTACTCCGCCATTCAATCATGGCTGATCTATCTCTCCCTCCTAACCCCATTCTCCTGCCTTCTCCCCATAACCCCTGACACCCGCACTAATCAAGAATCTATCTATCTCTGCCTTAAAAATATCCACTGACTTGGCCTCCACAGACGTCTGTGGCAAAGAATTACACAGATTCACCACCCTCTGACTAAAGAAAATTCTCCTCATCTCCTCACTAAAAGAACGTCCTTTAATTCTGAGGCTGTGGCCTCTGGTCCTAGGCTCTCCCACTAGTGGAAACATCCTCTCCACATCCACTCTATCCAGGCCTTTCAATGAGCTTCTAAACGCCAGCGAGTACAGGCCCAGTGCCAACAAACGCTCATCAAATGTTAGCCCACTCATTCCTCTGGACCCTCTCCAGAGCCAGCACATCCTTCCTCAGATGTGGAGCCCAAAACTGCTCCTGATATTCCAAATGTGGCCTTACCAGTGCCTTATACAGCCTCAGCATGGCCTCACTTCATTACATCATCTCTCCCCCTCCCAAAGCTCTCCGACTTCCTGTCTCCAACCTCCTCCATAAACATCAGGAACCCATCTTGCAACCGAATGATAGGAACATTGAAAGACACAAAGTGCTGGGGTAACTCAGCGGGACGGGCGGTAAGAAGGGTCTCGAGCTGAAACGTCGCCTATTCCTTTTCTGCACGTTCTCCCCGTGACCCGCGAGGGTTTTCTCCGGGTGCTCCGGTTTCCGTCCACACTACAAAGATGTACAGGTTTGTAGGTTGTGTGGGAAAATAACTGCAAATGCTGGTACAAATCGAAGGTATCACAAAAAGCTGGAGTAACTCAGCGGGTCAGGCAGCATCTCTGGAGAGAGGGAATGGGTCATGCCACCCATACCTTCTCTCCTGAGATGCTGCCTGACCCGCTGAGTTACTCCAGCATTTTGTGATACCTTAGTTTTGTAGGTTAATTGAATTCGGTTAAAAATGTAAATTGTCCCTAGTGTGTGTAGGATAGCGTTAGTGCGCGGGGATCGCTGGTCGGCGCGGACTCGGTGGGCCGAAGGGCCTGTTTCCGCGCTGTATCTCTGAACCACACTAAACGAAAACGCATCTCTGGAGAACATGAATAGGTGATGTGGATACAAGGAAATGCAGATGCTGGTTTACAAAAAAAAGACACAAGTGCTGGATTAACCAGGGCGGTCACGGTGGCGCAGCGGTAGAGTTGCTGCCTTACAGTGAATGCTGCGCCGGAGACGTGGGTTCGATCCCGACTACGGGCGCTGTCTGTACGGAGTTTGTACGTTCTCCCCGTGACCTGCGTGGGTTTTCTCTGAGATCTTCGGTTTCCTCCCACACCCCAAAGACGTGCAGGTTTGTAGGTTAATTGGCTTGTTGCGTGAGTAAATTGTCCCCAGTGTGTGTAGGATAGTGTTAGTGTGCGGGGATCGCTGGTCGGTGCGAACTCAGTGGGCTGAAGGGCCTGTTTCCGTGCTGTATCTCTAAACTAAACTAAACAGGCGAGGTGCCAGAGGAATGGTGGGCGATCAGCGTTGCTCCCGGCTTACATAGGGAAGTCGAGATAATCCGTGAAATTAAAGACTGCCGAGCCTTACGTCAGTGATAGAGAAGTTGATCGAGAGGATAGGACTTACACTAATCTCCAAGAGAAGCAGTGATCAACATGGATTTGATGTGTTGGATCCATTCCTTCTCTCCTGAGATGCTGCCTGACCCACTGAGTTACTCCAGCATTTTGTTTCTATCATGGATTTGATGTGACTGTTTCTTGACGTTTCGTATGAACTTGATCTAGTTGGTTTAGTTTAGTTTAGTTTAGTGACACAGCGCGGAAACAGGCCCTTCGGCCCACCGAGTCGGCGCCGACCAGCGATCCCCGCACACTAACACTATCCTACACACACTAGGGACAATTTTTTTTTAAACATTTACCAAGCCAATTAACCTACAAACCTGTACGCCTTTGGAGTGTGGGAGGAAACCGAAGATCTCGGAGAAAATCCACACAGGTCACGGGGAGAACGTACAAACTCCGTGCAGACAGCGGCCATAGTCGGGATCGAACCCGGGTCTCCGACGCTGCATTCGCCGTAAGGCAGCATCTCTGGAGAGAGGGAAGGGGTGCCTCAGTCTGAAGAAGGGTCTCACCCATTCCTTCTCTCCAGAGATGCTGCCGATCCTGCTGAGTTACTCCACCATTTTGTGTCGACCTTCAAACCTGTACGCCTTTGGAGCGTGGGAGGAAACCGGAGCACCCGGAGAAAACCCACGCAGGTCACGGGGAGAACGTACAAACTCCGTACAGACAGCACCCGTAGTCGGGATGGAACCCGGGTCTCTGGCGCTGTGAGGCGGCGACTCTCAGTGGAGTGGAGCGACCTCCCCAACACCTTAGTGGAAAGGCCGTCAACAGAAGGACTACAGTGGTTCAAGAAGATGACACGTTACGTCCGTGATCGCGTGTCCCTGGAGAGGGAAAACGCGGTGAACACGGGGACGCTGGAGCCTTCCGTGAACGCTGGTCGCCGCGGGCGGTCGAGTGTATTATTGACAAAGTTGGCGGAGTTTTAATCTGACATCTGTTTTTGTTTGTAAACTGCCGATACAGGCAGCTTTTGATTTGATCGAGTTACCACTTTGTATGTTTGTGTTCGTTTTTGGAATAAAGTATTTGTAAAAAAAAACAAAAAAACCCAGCAATATCAACCCCATCCCTTTCAGTAACATCCCTGATCTTTTCATTCCCACTGTTTTTAATATCCTGGGGTTAAAAACCAACAGATTATTGAGATGCATCTGTCCACAATCTCATCATTTTCCGCATTACCATTTTCTTGAAAACTTATATTTCACCCGCAAGATTTAATTTTAGTTTCCACCCATCTCCGTTACCATAAAAAAGATCTTAATAAATGGGATATTAATGACCTGCAAACAAAAGCTGCAGGAAATGGCAATATATATGCAGATATATATTAATATTATATCATGTGTAATATTCTCAAGTATTGATCATCGTTTCCTGTGTTTAGTTTAGAGATACAGCGCGAACACAGGCCCTTCGGCCCACCGAGTCCGCACCGACCAGCGATCCCCGCACATTAACACTATCCTACACACACCAGACCCAATTTACAATTGTACCAAAGCTAATTAACTTACAAAGCTGTACGTCTTTGGAGTGTGGGAGGAAACCGAAGATCTCAGAGAAAACCCACGCAGGTCACGGGGGGACGTACAAACTCCGTACAGACAGCGCCCGTAGACGGGATCGAACCCAGGTCTCCGGTGCTGTGAGGCAGCAGCTCAACCGCTGCTCCACCGTGACGCCATCATGTGTGTGTATGTGTGTGCACCCCTCTGTGTGCGTGTGCGTGTGCGTGCGTGTGCGTGCGTGTGCGTGCGTGCACGCGCTTGTGTGCATAAGTGCGTGTGCGTAGGCGTGCATGTGCATCTGTGTGTATGCGCGGGCTCTTGTGTGTGCGTGTGTGCACAATGGTGTGTGTGTGCATAGGTGCGCGTGTATGTGTGCGTGTGCACGTGTGTGTGTGTGCATAAGTGCGTATTTGTACGCGCGCATATGTATGTGTGTGTGTATGCGCGAGCTCTTGTGTGTGTGTGTGTGTGAGCGCGTGTGTGCGTGTGCATGTGTGTGTGCATAAGTGCGTCTGTGCGTGCCTATGCACGTGTGTGTGCGTATGTGTGTGTGTGTGCATAAGTGCGTGTGTGTGAGTATGCCCGTGTGTGCGTGTGTGTGTGCGTGTGTGCATAAGTGTGTGTGTACGCGCATGTGTATGTGTGTGTGCGTGTGTGCGTGAGCGCGTGTGTGTGCGTGTGTGCATAAGTGTGTGTGTGTGCGTATGCTCGTGTGTGTGCGTGTGTGTGCGTGTGTGTGTGTGCGCGCATGTGTGTGTGTGTGTGCGTGTGTGCGTGAGCGCGTGTGTGTGCGTGTGTGCACACGCCTGTACGCTCTCGCAGTGCATTTAGAGTGTGCCTGTGTTCTTTAATCACCTTTGAATGGGAATTAACTTTGATTGAGCGAGCTGATTTATATCCGAGGGGTCTGGCCTTCAAAGCACTGGGTGCCATAGAGCACGGGCCGGCCTGTAAGGAAACCCCTGTTCAAAACAGACCTGGTCCTGCCGCGGCCTTTTATCACATCGCCATCCCCGGGATCATGTTCAGTCTGCTTGATAAGTGAGAGAGAAATGATGACAGGGCCAATAAATTTTCCAAGGCCATCCCCGAATTTTATTTCAGCGTTCAGGAGGGCAGCGGATTGAACTTTTATCGTGTAATATTCCGGGAATGCGGAGACGGGAACTTGAGCCTGGACAACCATAACACAAACCACCTGGGTGTGTTTGCACCAGGGTGGAGTTTGGCTTGTTTAACCCCTGTGGTGCCAACAATGAGAGGTGGGTGGGTGGGGGGGGGGGGCACTGTGGTACCTTATGGTCACATGTACTGAGGTACAGTGAAATTCAAGTGAGACAAAATAATGGAGTAACTCAGCGGGTCAGGCAGCGTCTCTGGAGAGAAGGAATGGATGACGTTTCAGGTTGAGACCCTTCTTCAGACTGATGTAACAGCGTACATAGTTATTTATCATGACTCAGAGGGAAGACTTTGCCTCGTTGCTACGATCTTGCAAGGATCTATTCTACATTTTCCTAGTTCCATCGTCCCCTTTGATCTCTCATTTTCACACCTTACCCTTCCATATCTCTGTGTCTCCCTCCCCCCTGACTCTCAGTCTGAAGAAAGGGTCTCGACCCAAAACGTCTGTACCTCTTACCTGAAGGGAGAGGGGAGAGAGGTTATGGAAACCTACAAACCTGCACGTCTTTGGAGTGTGGGAGGAAACCGAAGATCTCGGGGAAAACCCACGCAGGTCACGGAGAGAACGTACAAACTCCGTACGGACAGCGCCCGTAGTCGGGATGGAACCCGGGTCTCCGGCGCTGCATTCGCTGGAAGGCAGCAACTCTACCGCTGCACCACCCTAAATGTGTGTCAGAAAGGATTCTCTTGAATTCTACAGGTGTTCAGTAGAGAGCATATTGACTGGTTACATCACGGCCTGATTCAGCAACTCGAACGCCCAGGTGCAAGGAAGACGGCAGAAAGTGGCGGGCACTGCCCGGTCCATCATGGGTACTGACCCCCCCACCCCACACTGCCCGGTCCATCACACACTGACCCTCCCACCCCACACTGCCCGGTCCATCACGGGCACTGACCTCCCCACCCCACACTGCCCGGTCCATCACACACTGACCCTCCCCACCCCACACTGCCCGGTCCATCACACACTGACCCCCCCACCCCACACTGCCCGGTCCATCATGGGTACTGACCCCCCCACCCCACACTGCCCAGTCCATCACACACTGACCCTCCCACCCCACACTGCCCGGTCCATCACACACTGACCCTCCCACCCCACACTGCCCGGTCCATCACACACTGACCCCCCCACCCCACACTGCCCGGTCCATCACACACTGACCCCCCCACCCCACACTGCCCGGTCCATCACACACTGACCCTCCCACCCCACACTGCCCGGTCCATCACACACTGATCTCCCCACCCCACACTGCCCGGTCCATCACACACTGACCCTCCCACCCCACAGTGCCCGGTCCATCACACACTGACCCCCCCCACCCCACACTGCCCGGTCCATCACGGGCACTGACCTCCCCACCATCGAAGGGACCTACAGGAGCCGCTGCCTCAATAAGGCAGCCAGCATCACCAGAGACCCACACCACCCTGGCCACACTCTCATCTCACCCCTGCCATCGGGAAGAAGGTACAGGAGCCTGAAAACTGTAACGTCCAGGTTCAGGAACAGCTTCCACCCCACGGCCATCAGCCTGTTAAACACCACAACCTCAAATAAGCTCCGAACTACAGAGACTGTCATTGTTATTATTGCACTATTATTGTTTGTATTTTTGTGTGTAGATACAGGTACGTGTGTGCGCGTGTGTGTATATATATTTATACACCAATCAGCCAGAACATTACGACCACTGACAGGCGGTGAATTACATTGATTATCTTGTTACAATGGCACCTGTCAAGGGGTGGGATATATTAGGCAGCAAGTGAACACTCAGTTCTTGAGGTTGACGAGTTGGATGCAGGAGAAATGGGCAGGAGTAAAGACCTGAGCGACTTTGACAAGGGCCAGATTGTTATGGCCAGACGACTGGGTCAGAGCATCTCTGAGACGGCAAGGCTTGTGGGGTGCTCCCGGTCAGCAGTGGTGAGCACCGACCGACAGTGGTCAGAGGGGGGACAAACCACAAACCGGCGACAGGCATTCCCGTCAAACAATCCCTGTTCCAGACGTAGACCGGCCCCATCCCCGAACTCTACCTCCGCTACATCGACGACTGCATTGGTGCTACCTCTTGCACCCATGCAGAACTCATTGAATTCAGACACTTCACTTCCAATTTCCATCCTGCCCTTAAATATACCTGGACTATCTCCGACATCTCCCTCCCGTTTCTGGACCTCACCATCTCCATCACAGGAGACAGACTAGTGACGGACATTTACTACAAACCCACTGACTCGTACAGCTATCTGGACTACACTTCTTCCCACCAGGTCCCCTGCAAAAAGTCTATCCCCTACTCCCAATTCCTCCGTCTACGCCGCATCTGCGTCCGGGATGAGGTGTTTCACACTAGGGCGTCAGAGATGTCCTCGTTCTTCAGGAAACGGGGCTTCCCCTCTTCCATTATAGATGAGGCTCTCACTAGGGTCACTTCTACATCCCGCAGCTCCGCTCTTGCTCCCCCTCCCCCCACTCGCAACAAGGACAGAATCCCCCTCGTTCTCACCTTCCACCCCACCAGCCAGCGGATCCAACAAATCATCCTCCAACATTTCCGTCACCTACAACGAGACCCCACTACTGGCCACATCTTCCCATCCCCTCCCCTTTCTGCGTTCCGCAGAGACCGTTCCCTCCGTAACTCCCTGGTCCACTCGCCCCTTCCCACCCAAACCACCCCATCCCCGGGCACTTTCCCCTGCAACCGCACGAAATGCAACACCTGTCCCTTTACCTCCCCCTCAACTCCATCCAAGGACCCAAACAGTCTTTCCAGGTGAGGCAGAGGTTCACCTGCACCTCCTCCAATGTCATGACCACATGGTTTCAGATGGTGATCACGCTACAGTCCTTTACGCACACTCATCGTTGCTCCATCGGTTCGCCCGGCGGCGGTGGGATGTCGGCCAACATGGCGATGGCGTTGCCGCTGTGTCTGTACGCACGGTGGTGGGCGAGGAGAGAGGAGAGCAGCGGGCTGAGACACCAACATGGGGGCACTCCCATCCAGTGCAGATGCCCATCTGCAGGCCTGCCAGATGCCCACCAACTGTCCTGCCAGGTATGGCCAGATGTTCATTGGCTGTCCTGTCAGATGTGGCCAGATGTTCATTGTCCATCCTGCCAGATGTGGCCAGATGTTCATTGGTTGTCCTGACAGATGTGGCCAGGTGTTCATTGGTTGTCCTGGCAGATGTGGTCAGATGTTCATTACCCATCCTGCCAGATGTGGCGAGATGTTCATTGACCGTCCTGCCAGATATGGTCAGATGTTCATTGACCGTCCTGCCAGATGTACCCAGATGCCCACCAACTGTCCTGCCAGATGTGGCCAGATGTTCATTGGCCATCCTGACAGATGTGGCCAGATGTTCCTCACCCATCCTGCCAGATGTGGCCAGATGTTCATTGACGGCCCTACCAGATGTGGCCAGATGTCCACCAACTGTCTTGCCAGATGTGGCCAGATGTTCATTGACCGTCCTGCCATATATGACCAGATGTCTACCAACTGTCCTGCCAGATGTGGCCAGATGTTCTTCCACAGTCATTGCCACAGACGGCTGTGGAGGCCAAGGCAATGGATATTTTTAAGGCAGAGATTGATAGATTCTTGATCAGTACGGGTGTCAGGGGTTATGGGGAGAAGGCAGGAGAATGGGGTTAGGAGGGAGAGATAGATCAGCCATGATTGAATGGCGGAGTAGACTTGATGGGCCGAATGGCCTGTTTCCGCGCTATATTTCTAAACTAAACTATACTAAACATTGACTTGGCCTCCACAGCCAATGAATTCCACAGATTCACCACCCTCTGACTAAAGACATTTCTGAGTCTGACCCAGAGTCTGAAGAAGAGTCTCGACCTGAAAATGACACCTATTCCTTTTCTCCAGAGATGCTACCTGACCCTCTGAGTAACTGCAACACTTTGAGTGCATCCTTTTCTATGCTCTATATTCTATCTGATTTTTTTAATCTCTCATTAGTTGTTCAGACACAGATCGATTGCCCAACTCCTTAACAATTTTCCATGTAAATATCAATTGCTCAAATCAGCATCAGGTGTTCATATATATATATACACAGGCCAAGGTCAAATCAATTATTCAAACACACATCACCTCAGCAAACATACGTCAGTTCTCCAAACAAACGGAACTTCACAGCGCCAGAGACCCGGGTTCCATCCCGACTACGGACGCTGTCTGTACGGAGTTTGTACGTTTTCCCCGTGACCTGCGTGGGTTTTCTCCAGGATCTCCGGTTTCCTCCCACACTCCAAAGACGTGCAGGTTTGTAGGTTAATTGGCTTGGTATAAATGTAAATTGTCCCCAGTGTGTACAGGGCAGTGTTAGTGTGCGGGGATCGCCGGTCGGCGCGGACTCGGTGGGCCGAAGGGCCTGTTTCCGCGCTGTGTCTCTAAAGTAAAGTCAAAATCAATTGTGCGGGCACAGAAACTGAACAAACACTCACCAATGGTGCAAAATGCATCAAATGTTCACAATCCCATCAATGATCCAAAGAAACACAATTCTTACCTTAAATTTCTCTGCCTACATCAAGTGTGCAAACTCACAACCGTTGTGCAAACAGGCAACAGAGGTTGAAACTCACATCAATTGATCAATGCACTTCCAATTTTCCAAACATACAAACATGCCTCATAGTCTCATTAATTGTTCAAATGCTCGTAAGTACTCCAAATCCCTTCGGTAGTTCAAGCATTGAACACAGAACATAGAACAGTACAACACAGTTTCAGGCCCTTCGGCCCACAATATACGTGCCGAACATGGTGTCATAGAAGCATGGAAAATAGGTGCAGGAGGAGGCCATTTGGCCCTTCGAGCCAGCACCGCCATTCATTGTGCCTCTGCCTCCACCACCACCCCTGGCAGCGCGTTCCAGGCACCCACCACCCTCTGTGTAAAAACACTTGCCCCCCACATCTCCTTTAAAATGTCCCCTTCTCGCCTCGCTCTGCCCGCTCATCATAGCCTCATTGAAACGTACAGAACAGTGAGCGGCCTGGATAGAGTGGATGTGGAGAGGATGTTTCCACTGGTGGGAGAGTCTAGGACCAGAGGGCACAGCCTCAGAATTAAAGGGCGCTCTTTCAGAAAGGAGATGAGGAGGAACTTCTTTAGTCAGAGGGTGGTGAATCTGTGGAACTCATTGCCACAGAGGGCAGTGGAGGCCTTTTCAGAATGGCAGGCAGTGACTAGTGTGGTACCGCAAGGCTCAGTGCTGGGACCCCAGCTATTTACAATATATATTAATGATTTGGACGAGGGAATTGAATGCAACATCACCAAGTTTGCGGATGACACGAAGCTGGGGGGCAGTGTTAGCTGTGAGGAGGATGCTAGGAGGCTGCAAGGTGACTTGGATAGGTTAGGTGAGTGGCCAAATGCATGGCAGATGCAGTATAATGTGGATAAATGTGAGGTTATCCACTTTGGTGGCAAGAACAGGAAAGCAGACTATTATCTGAATGGTGGCCGATTAGGAAAAGGGGAGATGCAACGTGACCTGGGTGTCATGGTGCACCAGTCATTGAAAGTAGGCATGCAGGTGCAGCAGGCAGTGAAGAAAGCCAATGGTATATTGGCATTCATAGCGAGGGGATTTGAGTATAGGAGCAGGGAGGTTCTGCTGCAGTTGTACAGGGCATTGGTGAGACCACACCTGGAGTGTTGCGTACAGTTTTGGTCTCCTAATCTGAGGAAAGACATTCTTGCCATAGAGGGAGTACAGAGAAGGTTCACCAGATTGATTCCTGGGATGGCAGGACTTTCATATGAAGAAAGACTGGATAGACTCGGCTTGTACTCGCTGGAATTTAGAAGATTGAGGGGGGATCTTATAGAAACTTACAAAATTCTTAGGGGGTTGGACAGGCTAGATGCAGGAAGATTGTTCCCGATGTTGGGGAATTCCAGAACAAGGGGTCACAGTTTAAGGATAAGGGGGAAGTCTTTTAGGACTGAGATGAGAAAGTTTTTTTTCACACAGAGAGTGGTGAATCTGTGGAATTCTCTGCCACAGAAGTTAGTTGATGCCAGTTCATTGGCTACATTTAAGAGGGAGTTAGATGTGGCCCTTGTGGCTAAAGGTGTAAGGGGGTATGGAGAGAAGGCAGGTACAGGATACTGAGCTGGATGATCAGCCATGATCATATTGAATGGCGGTGTAGGCTCGAAGGGCCGAATGGCCTACTCCTGCACCTATTTTCTATGTTTCTATGTTTCTAAGTCAGTGGGTATTTTTAAGGCAGAGATAGATAGATTCTTGATTAGTACGGGTGTCAGGGGTTATGGGGAGAAGGCAGGAGAGTGGGGTTAGGAGGGAGAGATAGATCAGCTATGACTGAATGGAGGAGTAGACTTGATGGGCCGAATGGCCTAATTCTACTCCTATAACTTGTGAACTTGTTCTTGACATTTCAATTCATGGAACAAGGCTTTGACTGTATATTCTATCGAGGTTAGTATATTTTATACTTCTGTCAGGCATGCCCTTAACCTTCAACACCCTAGAGGAAACAATCCAACTTGGTCCAACCTTCCCTTATCGCTAATAAGATCATAATCATAAGTGATAGGAGTAGAATTAGGCCACTCGGCCCATCAGGTCCACTCTGCCATTCAATCATGGCTGATCTATCTCTCCCTCCTAACCCCATTCTCCTGCCTTCTCCCCATAACCCCTGACACCCGTACTAATCAACAATCTATCTATCTCTGCCTTAAATATATCCACTGTCTTGGCCTCCACAGCCCTCTGTGGCAATGAATCCCGCAGATTCACCACCCTCTGACTAACGAAATGAGTTTAGTTTAGTTTAGTTTGGTTTAGAGATACAGCGCGGAAACAGGCCCTTCAGCCCACCAAGTCCGCGTCGATCAGCGATCCCCGGATACTAACACTATCCTACACGCACTAGGGACAATTTATCCATACACCAAGCCAATTAACCTACAAACCTGCACGTCTTTGGAGTGTGGGAGGAAACCGATGATCTCGGAGAAAACCCACGCAGGTCACGGGGAGAACGTACAAACACGGGTCTCTGGCGCTGTAAGGCAGCAACTCTACCGCTGCGCCACCGCGCCGCTCCTCATCTCCTTCCTAAAAGAAGGTGTGGTGTTCTACCTACTAATCCAGGCAGCAAATCTCCTCTGGAAGCTCTCCAAGGCCTCTGCATCCTTCCTGAATTGGGGATGACCAGAACTGCACGCAAAACTCCAAATGCAGCCGAACATAGCCCTATAGAGCTGCAACATGACTTCCATCCTGTAATGGGGCAATCAGAATCTCATGCAATGTAATGGGGCAACCAGAACTGTGCACAATATTGCATTGTGTGACCTTTAGCCTGTAGGACAGGGTTTGTTCAGTCCGCCTGGACCTACCTGATCTCTTTGATTCCCCTTCATATTCCCACACTAGGGTTGACAACATTCTCACTCACAAATAAGGGACAAAAGGTGACGTCACCGCCCCACGCCCCACGTGACCTCACCCAGCCAGCGGCCACGTGCTCCCGCTCCACCAATGGCGGCCGCCTGGGCCGGTAGGTGGCACCCGGGCCTCCGGGCCTACAGAGTCCGGGCCTACAGTGTACGGGCCTACAGTGTTCGGGCCTACAGCTGTTCCCGGAACTACAGTGTCCGGGCCTACACTGTCCGGGCCTACAGTGTCCGTGCCTACAGCATCCAGGCCTATAGTGTCCGGGCCTGCAGTGCTCCCCGGGCCTACAGTGTCCGTGCCTACAGCATCCGGGCCTACAGCGTCCGGGCCTGCAGCGCTCCCCGGACCTAATACGAGACAGGGGCAGTTCCGTATGGGACAAACCAATTTAGCCCAATATACGGCATGTCCTGGCTAATACGGGACAGTTGGCAACCCTGTCCGACACTGACCTTTCTGTCCTGGGCCTCCTCCATTGTCAGAGTGAGGCCCAGCACAAATAGGAGGAACAGCACCTCATATTTTGCTTGGGCAGCTCACACCCCAGTGGTATGAACATTGACCTCTCTCGTCAAATAACCCCAGCATTCCCTCTCTCTCCATCCCTCCCCCACCCAAGTCGCACCAGCTTCTCGTTCTCACCCAGCAAACAGCCAACAATGGATCTTATAGAAACATGTAGAATTCTTAAGGGATTGGACAGGCTAGATGCAGGAAAAATGTTCCCGATGTTGGGGGAGTCCAGAAATAGGGGTCACAGTTTAAGAATAAGGGGTAGGTCATTGAGGAAAAACTTTTTCACGCAGAGAGTTGTGAATCTGTGGAATTCTCTGCCACAGAAGGCAGTGGAGGCCGATTCACTGGATGTTTTCAAGAGAGAGTTGGATTTAGCTCTTAGGGCTAATGGAATCAAGGGATATGGGGAGAAAGCAGGAACGGGGTACTGATTTTGGATGATCAGCCATGATCATATTGAATGGCGGTGCAGGCTCGAAGGGCCGAATGGCCAACTCCTGCACCTATTTTCTATGTTTCTATTTTTCTAATGGCCTGTTTCCTCTACCATCGTTACTTTTTTGCACACCTTTCATTCATAGTGTGCGGGGATCGCTGGTCGGCGCGGACTCGGTGGGCCGAAGGGCCTGTTTCCGCGCTGTATCTCTAACCTAAACTAAACTTATGATCTGACGATCGATCGATCGATCGTATGAACCTCTGAGCCATTCAGCGTGGAGAGCGAGCGGGGGAGTGCGCATGGGCGGCGTCTGGCGTTCGGTGGGGTCAGCTCAGGGTCTCCCTGTCCTGCGGATGACATCAGCCCTGTAGCCCCTCATGAAAGGGCCCTTGGCCTGCCAACCGCACAGTGACTGGAGCACATCAACACCGCGGGGCCTGGCCTCCTTTCATCCTGACAGCTCCCTTGTTTTCCCACTCGGACGACTGACTGCAGACGGTTTAAATGGCAGCCCAGCGTTATTTATGTTTTGCTGCAGAGTTCTTTAATTAATGAGTTTGGGAGCGCTGTGACCCAACTCACGACAAATAAATCTTCCCCGTCTGAAAGGCCAGACATTCCAGAGCCCCTGTTCTTTATTGTGCAATGGGCTAATTGCAATTTATCACAACACACAATGCAGTTCGTATTACTGACACAGAAACAAATCTCCAAAGTCCACGTCCTCCTCACGAAAAGCAGGCTGTGAATCATTCCCTGTGCTCAAAAAACAAGCAACCCTTTCCTTCCCCACTCGCCCATCTTGGAGAGGATTGGGCCAGTGTTTAGTTTAGTGTAGTTTAGTTTAGTTTAGTTTAGAGATTCAGCACGGAAACTGAGTTTGGTTTAGTTTCGTTTAGTGCGGAAACAGGCCCTTCGGCCCACCGAGCTCGCGCCGACCAGCAATCCCCACGACAGAAGGGGGAGGAGTTGTACAGTTTGATAGCCACAGGGAAGAAGGATCTCCTGTGGCGTTCTGTGCAGCATCTTTGAGGAACACTAACACTACCCTACACACACTAGGGACAATTTACACACACACACCAAGCCAATCAACCTACAAACCCGCACGTCTTTGGTGTGTGGGAGGAAACCGGAGATCTCGGAGAAATCCCACGCAGGTCACGGGGAGAACGTACAAACTCCTTACAGACGGCGCCCGTAGTCGGGATGGAACCCCGGTCTCCGGCGCTGTGAGGCAGCAACTCTACCGCTGCACCCCACTGTTGTGGGGATTGGTACTGCTTTCAGATGACAATGGGTTGCTCCAATGCAACTGTTTATACCTGTGTTATATCAGTCATTGCTTCTATCAGCGTGCATCTCTCCAGCAAGTCCCTCCCTCTTCTCCCCTCTACCACTGAGCCACCGTGCCACTCTACATAGAATGGAGCATCGAACAACAATGGAACAGTACAGGAGTCAGGATCTGCTTTGCCCAAACCATGCCCTTGCCAGGGTGGTCACGGTGGCGCAGCGGTAGAGTTGCCGCCTTACAGCGAATGCAGCGCCGGAGACCCGGGTTCGATCCCGACTACGGGTGCCGTCTGTATGGAGTTTGTACGTTCTCCCGTGACCTGCGTGGGTTTTCTCCGAGATCTTCGGTTTCCTCCCACACTCCAAAGACGTGCAGGTTTGTAGGTTAATTGGTTTGGTAAATGTAAAAATTGTCCCTAGTGTGTGTAGGATAGTGTTAGTGTGCGGGGATCGCTGGTCGGCGCGGACCCGGTGGGCCGAAAGGGCCTGTTTCCGCGTTGTATCTCTAAACTAAACTAAACTAAACAAAGCTTTACCCTCTGGTCATTCTCATTTCCGCCCTCTCTATGTCTCAGCATAGGATTGGTGTGATGAAACATAGAAACATAGAAAATAGGTGCAGGAGGAGGCCATTTGGCCCTTCGAGTCAGCACTGCCATTCATCGTGATCATGGCTGATCATTCTCAATCAGTAACCCATGCCTGCCTTTTCCCCATACCCCTTGATTCCACTAGCCCCTAGAGCTCTATCTAACTCTCTTCTACTGATGGTCAGTACAGGATGAAGGTCCTGTTTTCTTGCTGCATTTCACCAGGACTCCATAAGTCTCTCAGTTCTCTCTTGTCTTGATTCCTTGGTGGAAACCATCATGCCTGGTGTCTTTGTTGATGGAAAGAACGAGGGGGGTCACACACAATTTCGACACGGATCATACAAGCCGGATGCAGATAGAAACATGTAAAATTATTATAGAAACATATACATTTATTTATAGAAACACATAAAATTATTAAGGGATTGGACAGGCCAGATGCCCAATCTCCAAATACTCCAAAGACGTGCAGGTTTGTAGGTTAATTGGCTTGATAAATATAAAAAAATTGTCCCCAGTGTGTGCAGGATAGTGTTAATGTGCGGGGATCGCTGGGCGGCGCGGACTCGGTGGGCCGAAGGGCCTGTTTCCACGCTGTGTCTCTAAACCTAAAACTAAAAAGATGCAGGAAAAATGTTCCACATTTTGGGGGAGTCCAGAACCAGGGGTCACAGTTTAAGAATAAGGGGTCGGCCGTTTCGGACTGAGATGAGGAAAAATGTTTTCACCCAGAGAGTTGAAAATCTGTGGAATTCTCTGCCACAGAAGGCAGTGGAGGCCAATTCACTAGATGTTTTCAAGAGAGAGTTAGATATAGCTCTTGGGGCTAACAGAATCAAGGGGATATGGGGAGAAAGCAGGAACGGGTTACTGATTTTGGTTGATCAGCCATGATCATATTGAATGGTGGTGCTGGCTCAAAGGGCCAAATTGTCTACTCCTTCACCTGTTTTCCATGTTTCTCTGTTTCTAAGCAGTGAGGATATTCCTCTTGGAGAGGGGAAATATCTAGAACCACAATATTAGGGAGAGGAGCTTTGCAGACATTATAAGGAGAAATTTCTTATCCAGAGAGTGGGGTTGCCAACTGTCCCGTATTAGCCGGGACATCCCGTATTTTGGGCTAAATTAGTTTGTCCGGTACGGGACCGCCCTTGTCCCATATTAGTAAGGTTGCCAACTTCCTCATTCCCAGATACGGGACAAAGGGTGGCATCACCGCCCCACGTGACCTCACCCAGCCAGCAGCCACGTGCTCCCGCTCCACCAATGGCAGCCGCCATTGGTGGAGCGGGAGCACGTGGCCGCTGGCTGGGTGAGGTCACGTGGGGCGCGGGGCGGTGACGTCATCCTTTGTCCCTTATTTGGGAGTGAGGAAGTTGGCAACCCTACCTGAGAGAAGTCTGGCATACTCTACCATAGAAACATGTGAATATAATAATAATAATAATATTCATTTATTGTCATTGCAACGAGTACAACGAAATTAAAAAATAGCCAATCCTGACGGTGCGTACAAACATATATGCAATAAATGCAAAAACAAATAAATACATAAATACAATTAAATACAATTATATTAAGTACAAGATTTTTTAACAGTGTTGCCTAGTGCAAAGGTAGTGTTCAGTTCTCGTATGGCCCTGGGGTAAAAACTGTTCTTAAGTCTGTTTGTTCGGGATTTGATCGACCTGAAACGTCGACCAGAGGGCAGATGAACAAACAGACGGTGGCCGGGGTGGGATGGATCTTTTATTATTTTGCCTGCTCTACTGAGGCAGCGTAGGCTGAACAGGTGCTCCAGGGAGGGCAGTGAGCAGCCGATGATCTTCTGGGCCGTCGTGATGACCCTCTGAAGGGCCTTCCTGTCCTTTTCTGAGCAGCTGGCATACCATGTGGTTATACAGTATGCCAGCACACTCTCGATGGAGCAGCGATAGAAGGACAACATGAGCTTCTCCTGCAGGTTGGTTTTCCTGAGGATCCTCAGGAAGTGGAGTCTCTGCTGTGCCTTCTTTACTGTGGTGATGGTGTTGGTGGACCAGGTAAGATCCTCTGCGATGTGCGTACCCAGGAACCTGAAAGCTGGTACCCTTTCCACACAGACCCCATTGATGTAGAGTGGGTCGTAATCTACACTGGTTTTTCTAAAGTCAATTATAAGTTCCTTTGTTTTGGAGGAGTTCAGGACCAGATTGTTCACTGAACACCATGCTGCCAGCCTTTGGATTTCATCCCTATAGGCTGTCTCATCTCCTTCTGAGATGAGTCCAACCACAGTCGTGTCATCCGCGAACTTGATGATGGTGTTGGTGGGATGGGTGGGGGCGCAGTCGTGAGTGTAGAGGGAGTAAAGGATGGGGCTCAACACACAGCCCTGTGGTGAGCCGGTGCTCAGTGTAATGGTGGAGGAGAGGTGAGGGCCTATTTTGACGGTCTGGGGGCGGTTGGTCAGGAAGTCCTTGATCCATTGGCAGATGGTTTGGGAAAATCCAAGGTCGGAAAGTTTGGTGACCAGTCTGCTCGGGATGACCGTGTTAAAGGCAGAGCTGAAGTCGAGGAAGAGCATCCTCACATAGCTCCCCTGGTGTTCAAGGTGGGTCAGTGCAGTGTGAAGAGCAGTGTCGATGGCATCCCCTGTAGACCTATTTGCTCTGTAGGCAAACTGGTGTGGGTCGAATATATTTATGAACGTGATAGATTTAGCTTCAGCTTAGTTCAGTTTGGTTTAGTTTGA
>NC_135993.1:12035587-12126361 GCF_053455715.1 Rhinoraja longicauda
ATCCTCTGCCCTGGGAACAAGTCTGTGTTTGTTTGTTTGTTTGTTCCGGTGAAGGTGCTGTGCCCACGGCAGCCAGACAACAGTTATTTGACCTCTTTTTTTTTTCACTTTTAATTTAGTTTTAATTTCAAGTTTGCGTGTACCTTGTGTGTTGTGACTGTCGGCAGTTTAACCTACAAACCCCGCACGTCTTTGGAGTGTGGGAGGAAACCGAAGATCTCGGAGAAAACCCACGCAGGTCACGGGGAGAACGTACAAACTCCGTACAGACAGCACCCGTAGTCGGGATGGAACCCGGGTCTCTGGCGCTGTGAGGCAGCAACTCTGCCGCTGCGCCACCGTGACCGCCCAGCTCACATGTACCGAGGTACAGTGACAAGCCTTTGTTGCATGCTGACCAGCCAGCAGAAAGACCGTACGTGATCGCAACCGAGCCGGCCACTGTGTACAGATACAGGATAAAGGGAAATACATGAATAACATTTAGTGCAAGACGAAGGCAGTCAAATCGCATCAAAGAAAGAGGTGTAGGAAAAAACCTGCAGATGCTGGTTAAAATCAAAGGTAGACACAAAATGCTGGAGTAACTCAGCGGGTCAGGCAGCATCTCGGGAGAGAAGGAATGGGTGACGTTTCGGGTCGAGACCCTTCTTCGGACAGAGTTCAGCAATGTTTGAAGAAGGGCCTCGACCTGAAACATCACCCATTCCTTCTCTCCAGAGATGCTGCCTGACCCGCTGAGTTACTCCGGCTTTTTGTATCTACCGAAGAAATAAATAGTCTGAGGGTCTTCGATGAGGTAGATAGAGATTGCTAAGTCCATGGATGGATGTGAAAACATAGACATGGGCCCAGATATTGAACAGGTGGGCATGGTCAGGAGTTCAGTGTAGTTTATTGTCACGTGTACCGAGGTACAGTGAAAAGCCTTTGTTGCGTGCTAACCAGTCAGCGGAAAGACAAACACATGATTACAATCGAGCCGCAGTGTACAGATTCATGATAAGGGAATAACGTTTAGTGCAAGGTAAAGTCCGATCAAAGATAGTCCGAGGGTCTCCAATGAGGTAGATAGTAGTTCAGCACTGCTCTCTGGTTGTGGTAGGATGGTTCAGTTGCCTGATATTCAGGTAGGTGGGTTGATGGAACAATGGAGCTCTGGGTCAGTCTCTTGATCACAGGAGAGTCTTATTGCGTTAACTCAGTGACCAGAATTGGTCTCTAAAGATTGTAACTTTGCTCCCCCCCTGAGTATGGGCTGTGGGAGGCGCTGAGCACTGAGGGACAAAGGTTGTCCCCATGTTCAATTCCGCTGAGTTCCCAATGAAGGAAGAGCCTTTCATGTGGACAGGCGTTTGCCGCAGAGAATTGTGGACGCAGCCCAGACCATCACATAAACCGACCTCCCTCCCATCGACTCCATCTACACCTCACGCTGCCTCGGCAAGGCCAGCAGCACAATCAAGGACCAGTCTCACCCCGGCCACTCCCCCTTCTCCCCTCTCCCATCGGGCAAGAGGTACAGAAGTGTGAAAACGCACACCTCCAGATTCAGGGGCAGTTTCTTCCCAGCTGTTATCAGGCAACTGAACCATCCTACCACAACCAGAGAGCAGTGCTGAACTACTATCTACCTCATTGGTGACCCTCGGACTATCCTTGATCGGACTTTACCTTGCACTAAACGTGTATCTTACTTATCATATATCTGTACACTGTAAATCGAAGGTATCACAAAATGCTGGAGTAACTCAGCGGGTCAGGCAGTATCTAGGAGAGAAGGAATGGATGACGTTTCGGGTCGAGACCCTTCTTCAGACTGACACAGTATTTACTGTAGCCAGTAAATGCCTCGATTGTAATCATGTATTGTCTTTCCGCAACAAAAGCTTTTCACAATAAATTAAACTGAAACTGAGCCGAGCTGGTCTGAAGAAGGGTCTCGACCCGAAAAGCCCACCCATTCCGTCTCTGCAGAGATGTTGCCTGACCCGCTGAGTTACTCTGGCATTTTGTGACTTCGCTGTGAGACTTTGCCTGAATTAAGTTTAATTAGTTCAGAAGCAAAGCCGAGATTCCACTGTCCAAATTCCACCGTGGCCCAGAGTAATCGATCAAACTCTGCATAATGTTGACTTGGACCTTAACTCCAGTTATTCCACTAATTGCTAATCGCATGTATTGGGATGTATTGATCGGCTATTAGTTGCTCCCCATCTTGCAGGGAGAATTATTGGTTTAGTCATCAAAGGTCCCTGAGCCGAGCGTCGAGGAGAATAATCAACCCGGATCGATCCGTGGTGTTCTTCTTCACGAAGAGCGTTTGATGGCACTGGGCTTTCTAATTATCGAAACGTATAAGATCATTAAGGGGTTGGACACGTTAGAGGCAGGAAACACGTTCCCAATGTTGGGGGAGTCCAGAACAAAGGGCCACAGATTAAGAATAAGGGGTCGGCCATTTTAGAACTGAGATGAGGAAAAACGTTTTCAGTCAGAGAGTTGTGAATCTGTGGAATTCTCTGCCTCAGAAGGCAGTGGAGGCCAATTCTCTGAATACATTCAAGAGAGAGCTAGATAGAGCTCTTAAGGATAGCGGAGTCAGGGGGTATGGGGAGAAGGCAGGAACGGGGTACTGATTGAGAATGATCAGCCATGATCACATTGAATGGCGGCGCTGGCTCGAAGGGCCGAATGTCCTCCTCCTGCACCTATTGTCTATTGTCTATTGTCTATTGTCTATTGTCTATTGTCTATTGTCTATTGTCTACTCGTTGGAGTTTAGAAGGATGAGTGGGGGGGGGGGGGATCTCAGTGAAAGGCCTGGACAGAGTGGATGTGGAGTGCATGTTTCCACCAGTGGGAGAGTTCAGGACCAGAGGCCACAGCCTCAGAATAAGATCGAAAGATAAAATCAAAAACTAAAATCAAAATAAGCCTCAGAATGAAATCAAATATTCTCCCCTCTCCCATCAGGCAAGAGGTACAGAAGTGTGAAAACGCTCACCTCCAGATTCAGCGACAGTTTCTTCCCGGCTGTTATCAGGCAACTGAACCATCCTACCACAACCAGAGAGCAGTGTTGAACTACTATCTACCTCTGTGTAGGAAGGAACTACAGATGGGGCAGTGTTGGACCTCCTGTTAGGAAATGAGATGGGTCAGGTGACGGAGGTATGTGTTGAGGAGCACTTTGGGTCTAGTGATCACAATGCCATTAGTTTTAATATCATTATGGAGAAGGTCAAATCTGGACCAAGGGTTGAGATTTTGGATTGGAGAAAGGCTAATTTTAAGGAGATGAGAAAGGATTTAAAAGGAGTGAAATGGAAATTGTTGTTTTATGAAAAGGATATAATAGAGAAATGGAGGATATTTAAAGGTGAAATTTTGAGAGTACAGAGTCTTTATGTCCCTGTTCGGTGGAAAGGAAAGAATAATAATTTGAAAGAGCCGTGGTTTTCCAGGGAAATTGGACACTTGGTTTGGAAAAAGAGGGAGATATACAATAAATATAAGCGGCAGGGAGTAAATGAGGTTCTTGAGGAATATAAAGAATGTAAAAGGAATCTTAAGAAGGAAATTAGTAAAGCGAAAAAAAGATATGAGGCTGCTTTGGCAAGTAATGTAAAAGTAAACCCCAAGGGGTTCTACAGATATGTCAATAGCAAAAGGATAGTGAGGGATAAAATTGGTCCATTAGAGAGTCAGAGTGGTCAGCTATGTGCTGAGCCGGAAGAAATGGGGGAGATATTAAACAATTTATTTTCTTCGGTATTTACCGAGGAGAAGGACATTGAATTATGTGAGGTAAGCGAAACAAGTAGAGTAGTGATGGAAATTAGGAGGATTAAAGAAGAGGAGGTACGGACACTTTTGAAAAATATAAAAGTGGATAAGTCTCCAGGTCCTGATAGGATATTCCCTAGGACATTGAGGGAAGTTAGTGCAGAAATAGCAGGGGCTATGACGGAAATATTTCAAACGTCATTAGAAACGGGGATGGTGCCGGAAGATTGGCGCATTGCGCATGTTGTGCCCTTGTTTAAAAAAGGTTCTAAAAGTAAACCTAGCAATTATAGACCTATTAGTTTGACGTCTGTGGTGGGAAAATTAATGGAAAAGATACTTAGGGACAATATATATAATTATTTGGATAATCAAGGCCTGATTAGAAACAGTCAACATGGATTTGTGCCTGGAAGGTCATGTTTGACTAATCTTCTTGAATTTTTTGAAGAGGTTACTAGGGAAATTGATAAGGGCAAGGCTGTGGATGTTGTCTATATGGACTTCAGTAAGGCATTTGACAAGGTTCCACATGGAAGGTTGATTAAGAAGGTTAAATCGTTGGGTATTAATAGTGAGGTTGCAAGATGGATTCAACAATGGCTGAATGGGAGATACCAGAGGGTAACGGTTGACAATTGTATGTCAGGTTGGAGGCCAGTGTCTAGTGGAGTACCCCAAGGATCTGTGTTGGGTCCACTGTTGTTTGTCATTTACATTAATGATCTGGATGATGGTGTGGCAAATTGGATTAGTAAATATGCAGATGATACTAAGATAGGTGGAGTAGTTGATAGTGAGGTAGATTTTCAAAGTCTACAGAGAGACTTGGGCCTTTTGGAAGGGTGGGCTGAAAGATGGCAGATGGAGTTTAATGCTGATAAGTGTGAGGTGCTGCATTTTGGTAGGACAAATCAAAATAGGACGTACAGGGTAAATGGTAGGGAATTGAGGAATGCAGTGGAACAGAGGGATCTGGGAATAACTGTGCATTGTTCCCTGAAGGTGGAATCTCATGTGGATAGGGTGGTGAAGAAGGCGTTTGGTATGCTTGCCTTTATAAATCAGAGCATCGAGTATAGAAGTTGGGATGTAATGTTAAAATTGTACAGGGCATTGGTGAGGCCGAATCTGGAGTATGGTGTGCAGTTCTGGTCGCCAAATTATAGGAAGGATGTCGACAAAATGGAGAGGGTACAGAGGAGATTTACTAGAATGTTGCCTGGGTTTCAGCACTTAGGCTACAGAGAGAGGTTGAACAGGTTGGGTCTTTATTCTTTGGAGCGTAGAAGGTTGAGGGGGGACTTGATAGAGGTTTTAAAAATTTTGAGAGGGACGGACAGAGTTGACGTGGGTAGGCTTTTCCCTTTGAGAGTGGGGAAGATTCCAACAAGGGGACATAGCTTCAGAATTGAGGGACAAAAGTTTAGGGGTAACATGAGGGGTAACTTCTTTACTCAGAGGGTGGTGGCTGTGTGGAATGAGCTTCCGGTGGAAGTGGTGGAGGCTGGCTCGATTTTATTATTTAAGAGTAAATTGGATAGGTATATGGATAGGAGGGGATTGGAGGGTTATGGTCTGAGTGCAGGTAGATGAGACTAGGTCA
Source organism: Rhinoraja longicauda (assembly GCF_053455715.1). Lineage (NCBI taxonomy): Eukaryota > Metazoa > Chordata > Chondrichthyes > Rajiformes > Arhynchobatidae > Rhinoraja > Rhinoraja longicauda. Next base: position 12,040,983 of record NC_135993.1, read on the forward strand.
GGGAGAATGGTCGGCGTGGACTGGTAGGGCCGGACAGGCCTGTTTCCATGCTGTAGTTGTTATATGTTGTTATATGTTATGTTATAGATGCTGGTTTACACCGGAGATAGACACAAAAAGCTGGAGTAACTCAGCAGGACAGACGGCGTCTCAGGAGAGAAGGAATGGGTGACGTTTCGGGTCAAGACACTTCTTCAGACTATCTACCTCATTGGTGACCCTCGGACTATCCTTGATCGGACTTTGCTGGCTTTACCTTGCACTAAACATTATTCCCTTATCAAGTATCTGTACACTGTAAACGGCTCGATTGTAATCATGTATTGTCTTTCCGCTGACTGGTTAGCACGCAACAAAAAGCTTTTCACTGTACCTCGGTACACGTGACAACAAACTAAACTGAACTCAACTCAAAGGACTTACCTTTAAAAAGGAGATGAGGAGGAATTTCTTTAGTCAGAGCGTGGTGAATCTGTGGAGGACAAGTCAGTGGATGTTTTTAAGGCAGAGATAGATTCTTGATTAGTGCGGGTGTCAGGGGTTGTGGGGAGAAAGCAGGAGAATGGGGTTAGGAGGGAGAGATAGATCAGCCATGATTGAATGGCGGAGTAGACTTGATGGGCCGAATGGCCTAATTCTGCTCCTAGAAGTTATGAACTTATGAACATGACTGGAAGGAGGTGAATCAGATCCCCATACATATGTGCCATTCAATATATCTGTGCCTGATGTGAGCTTATTAATTTTTAGTTTAGTTTAGAGATACAGCGCGGAAACAGGCCCTTCAGCCCACCGAGTCCGCGCCGACCAGCGATCCCCGCACACTAACACTATCCTACACACACTAGAGACAATTTACAATTTTACCGATGCCAATTAACCTACAAACCTGTACGTCTTTGGAGTGTGGGAGGAAACCGGAGCATCCGGAGAAAACCCATGCGGTCATGGGGAGAACGTACAAACTCCATACAGACAGCACCTGTAGTCAGGATCGAACTCCGGCGCTGTGAGGCAGCAACTCTACTGCCGCGCCACCGTGCCGACCTACCGATCAATAGTCGATTAATTAATCCAGCATCCATAACAGTTGTTGAAGGGTGGAAGATAGACACAGAGTGCTGGAGTAACTCAGCGGGTCAGGCAGCATCTGTGGAGAACATGGATAGGTGACGTTTCACAGAGTGCTGGAGTAACTGGGCGGGTCAGGCAGCATCTGTGGAGAACATGGATAGGTGACGTTTCACAGAGTGCTGGAGTAACTCAGCGGGTCAGGCAGCATCTGTGGAGAACATGGATAGGTGACGTTGCACAGAGTGCTGGAGTAACTCGGCGGGTCAGGCAGCATCTGTGGAGAACATGGATAGGTGACGTTTTAGATCGGGACCCTTCTTCAGACTGAGAGTCGGGGGGGAGATGGAAACTAGTGGCATGAAAAGGTGCGGAACAAATCAGAGCCGGCACCTATGACTCAGGAAAGGTGGAGCCCACAATGGTCCATTGTTGGCTGGTGTCGCGATGATAATGAATAGATGCCAATAGTGAGAATAGCAAGATGACGAGGGTGGTCACAGAGAGGATATATCTTCCTGTACGCAAATCTAGAACAGGCAACTACATTAATATTAACATAGAGGTAGTAGGAGCCATTTGTGTTTACTAGCTGTCTTAGCTTATTATATATTATTTTGTATCTTGCTTTATTATTTTTGGGCACGGGGGTTGTCATGAGATGAGTACATAGATGGGTATATGGGCATATACGGACTGGGAGGAGCAGAATTATGAGTATAATTGGGAATGCAGAGACGTGAGTGTGGTGTTTGATGGACTGTGTGGGGTGGGAGGACCCGTTGCCCCTCCCGTGCAGCAGGTGGCGCCGCACAGGACAAAGGGAGATGTTTTGTACATAGTTATCTTGGCTGTACACAGTGTGTGACTGTGCAGTCAGATTGTGGGGTTGCAGCCATTTTAGTTGTCTTGCTGCCAGCATTGAGTTACTGTAATAAAGACTTCTGTTGTATCTTGAAGACTCGCAAAGTTTCATACCGGCATAGAACAAGAACACGAAAGTGATGCGTCAGACATGAGAGGAACTGGGCGAGATACAAATTCTCACCAAATCTAGGACGGGAGAAATACTAATCTGTTTGTATCACTACTTCAATAAACGACTAATTAAACTGAAACATCGCGAAGGTCTCTCTGTTGTTGTTTGCGTCAAGAATGATCACTCCAGTGGTGACTAAAGGAGACAACTCGATGGGAAGGATTGAAGTTACCACTATAGAGATAGAATCAGACAGTCATAGAAACGTATAAAATTCTTAAGGGATTGGACAGGCTGGATGCAGGAAAAGTGAGTGTTCCCGATGTTGGGGGAGTCCAGAACCAGGGGTCACAGTTTAAGAATAAGAGGTAGGCCGTTTGGGACTGAGATGAAGAAAAATGTTTTCACCCAGAGAGTTGTGAATCTGTGGAATTCTCTGCCACAGAAGGCAGTGGAGGCCGATTCACTGGATGCTTTCCTAAGAGAGTCAGATATGGGTCTTAGGGCTAACGGAATCAAGGGATATGGGGAGAAAGCAGGAACGGGGTACTGAGGGTCGAGCAAGAGGCGCGATTCTAAGGTCGGGAGCGAGCTGCTCGATTTGGATTTGCGTCTGTCAGACCAGCGTGGACCCGACCCTCTGGAGGGAGTACCAGGAGAAGAGGGACGTGCTGAAGGAGCTGCAGGTGGAGCAGTCCCAGGGCGCGGACGTGAAGCCGCGGATCCAAACGCTCCAGGATTCGGACCGCGGTTCACCCTTCTCCCACTCGTGGCGAGGTGGCTAGGAGTCCGTCGGCAGTTAGTGGAGCTGCCCGCTGACGATGACTTCCCCCCGTCACCCAACCAGAGGACATCTACGCAGTGGTGCCTTCCTTTAACGGGACCTTGTTCTCACCGGATAGCTCCGGCGCAGTGATCCGTGGGAAGGTCTAGCCAGGGTCGGCCCGGAGGGTGCTGAGCATCTGGACGCTCCCCTGACATTGGACGAACTGACCGCGCGCGGCCCTCCATCAGATCCAAAGCGGCAAATGCCCTGGGCTGGACGACCTGACTGCAGAGTCCCTCCGCACTTTCTGGGGGGTCCTGTGTGGAGGACCAACCACACCATGGCCCAGAGTGTGGACTACATGGTCTAGAGTGTGGACTACATGGTCTAGAGTGTGGACTACATGGTCCAGTGTGTGGACTACATGGTCCAGAGTGGGGACTACACCATGGTCCTGGGGGAGGACTACACCAAGTCAAGTCAAGTTTATTTGTCACGTACACATACCAGATGTGCAGTGAAATGAAAAGTCACCCACAGTCCAGCAATAGAGCAATAAAAATAAACAACACACAACCTCCCACACTCCAAAGACGTACAGGTATGTAGGTTAATTGGCTGGGTAAATGTAAAAATTGTCCCTAGTGGGTGTAGGATAGTGTTAATGTACGGGGATCACTGGGCGGCACGGACTTGGAGGGCCGAAAAGGCCTGTTTCCGGCTGTAGATATATGATGATATGATATGATATGATAACACACACAACCACAAACCAACACAAAACAAACATAAAGGAACATCCATCACAGTGAGTCTCCTCCAGTCCCCTCCTCACTGGGATGGAAGGCCAGAATGTCTTTTCTCTTCCCCTGCCGTCTTCTCCCGTGGTCAGGCTGTTGAAGTTGCCACGTTCCAGGCCGCGCCGGACGGTGAAAGGTCCGCAGCGGGCCGACCCAAGCCCCACGATCCGGGGCGGGCTAAGACACCGCCACTGCACGTCAGGGCGGTCGGGGCTCCCGACATTGAAGCCCCCGCCGGGCGGAGAAAATCCCGCGGCCTATTTAGACCGCGCCGGACGGTGAAAGAGCCTGGCGTCCGAGGAGATGCTCCTGTCTTGGCGGAGGGCTGTCTGCCCAAGAAGGGCGATCTCCGCCTACTAAAGTACTGGCACCCTCCTCTGTACCCCTCCCTATGGTCTCCCTCCTCTGTACCGACTACAAGGTCTTTGCCAGGGCATTGGCCAACCGTCTGGGCCCAGTGCTGGCCCAAGTGATCCACACTGACCAGTCTTACACATTCCTAGGCTGGTCCATCCAGGACAATATCCATCTGGTCCGAGACCAGGTCTACCTGGTTCAGGAGACCCACTGCCTTTCTGTCCCTTGACCAGGAGAAGGCTTTGTACAGGGTGGATCACGAGTATCTGGTGAGGACTCTGCGGGCGTGTGGGTTCGGACCACACTTTGTGGCCCGGATCCGGTTCTATACGCCACCGCGGAGCGCCTCGTCGAAGTCAACGGATCATTGATGGGCCCCATTCCCACCACAGAGGAGAACGTCAGGGCTGCTCCATGTCAGGCCAACTGTACGCCATCTCTGTGGAGCCATAGAAACACAGAAAATAGGTGCAGGACGTGGCCATTCGGCTCTTCGAGCCAGCACCGCCATTCATTGTGATCATGGCAGATCGTCCACAATCAGTAACCCATGCCTGCCTTCTCCCCATATCCCTTGATTCCACTAGCCCCTAGAGCTCTATCTAACTCTCTCTTAAATCCATCCAGCGAATTGGCCTCCACTGCCCTCTGTGGCAGAGAATTCTACAAATTCACAACTCTCTGGGTGAAAAAGTTCCTTCTCGCCTCAGTTTTAAATGGCCTCCCCTTTATTCTTAGACTGTGTGTGGCTCCTGGTTCTGGACTCGCCCAACATTGCGAACATTTTTCCCGCATCTAGCTTGTCCAAGAATGGTACTGGGTTTAGTGTTTTAGTTTTGTTTAGTTTAGAGATACAGCGCGGAAACAGGCCCTTCGGCCCACCGGGTCCTGAGTCTGCTGCGGAAGCGGTTGGCGGGCACGGTTCCACGTGTCCCTAGTGTGTGTAGGACACACTACTTCTGCCCACCGGGTCCGCGCCGACCAGCGATCCCCGCACACTAACACTGTCCTACACACACTAGGGACGATTTACACATACACCAAGCCAATTAACCTACAAAGCTGCACGTCTTTGGAGTGTGGGAGGAAACCGAAAGCCTACGCTGCCTCAGTAGAGCAGGCAAAATAATAAAAGATCCATCCCACCCCGGCCACCGTCTGTTTGTTCATCTGCCCTCTGGTCGACGTTTCAGGTCGATCAAATCCCGAACAAACAGACTTAAGAACAGTTTTTACCCCAGGGCCATACGAGAACTGAACACTACCTTCTGCACTAGGCAACACTGTTAAAACTTTTGTACTTAATATAATTGTATTTATTTGTTTTTGCATTTATTGCATATATGTTTTTACACACCGTCAGGATTGGCTATTTTTAAATTTCGTTGTACTCGTTGCAATGACAATAAATGAATATTATTATTATTATTATTATTATTATTATCTTGGAGAAAACCCACGCAGGTCACGGGGAGAACGTACAAACTCTGTACAGACGGCGCCCGTAGTCGGGATGGAACCCGGGTCTCCGGCGCTGTGAGGCAGCAACTCTACCGCTGCGCCACCGTGCCGGCCTTTATGAAGTTATGCCTTCTATGAACAGATCCTCCCTTCTCCGACGGCTGAAGAATCTGAAAGGGTCGGGCAGCATCTCGGGAGGGTGTGGACAGGTGACGTTTCTGGTCGGGACCCTTCCCCAGGCTGGTTGCTGGAAGATGGCGGCTCAGGTAAGTGTTGAGGGTAAACGCAAGGCCATGGTGATGAGTCTGGCTCGGAACATGGTTGAAGAGCAGCTGGAAGCACAGAGAGGGGGCAGTGAGAGAGAGACTCACACAACTGCCATCCGAGAGAGGAGGACAATTTATTTAAAATAGGAACTCCACCTCATATTTCGCTACCTTTAAATAACCCTTCCACCCCCTCTCTCTCCGTCCCTCCCCCACCAAAGTGGTACCAGCTTCAAAGTCGTCTTGTTCAGTCTCATTGTCTGTAACTCGTTTTCACCTAGCCCACAGCTAACAGTTACCTTTATCATCGTTACTTTTCTGCACATCTTTCATTCATTTGTTCTACATCTCTCTGCACCACCCTCTGTATCTCTCGTTTCCCTCTCCCCTGACTCTCAGTCTAAAGAAGGGTCTCGACCTGAAACGTCGCCCGTTCCTTCTCTCCAGAGATGCTGCCTGACCCGCTGAGTTACTCCAGCACTTTGTGCCTATCTTCGGTATAAACCAGCATCTGCAGTTCCTCCCTACACATTATTTACACGAGGGGTACCTTGGGACAGTAAAATGGAGAGGCAAGGAACTGCAGATGCAGGAGTCGTGAGTGTTTATCATTGTCGAGTCCTGGCAATACCCTTGTAAATATTCTCTGCACCCTTTCCCAGCTTGTGTTCGATAACACCCAGAGAGCTTATACTCTGTTCTGCAATTCAGATAACAAATTGGAAAGTATTAAATCAAATCGACACACTGATTAAAATGGGAACACAAGTGTTTACCGAGGTACAGTGAAAATAGAAACATAGAGAATAGGTGCAGGTGGAGGCCATTCGGCCCTTCGAGCCCATTCATTGTGATCATGGCTGATCATCCACAATCTGTACCCCGTTCCTGCTTTCTCCCCATACCCCCTGACTCCGCTATCCTTAAGAGCTCTATCTAGCTCTCTCTTGAATGCGTATCTAGCTCTCTCTTGAATGCATGATTACAATCGATCCGTCCACAGTGTATAGATACATGATAAAGGGAATAACGTGAATAATGTTTAGTGCAAGACAATGTCCAGTAAAGTCCGATCACAGATAGCCCGAGGGTCTCCAATGAGGTAGATGGTAGCTCAGGACTGCTGAAAGATACCGACTCAAAATATTGAGTCTATTCCCTCCAGAGATGCTGCCTGACCTGCTGCATTAATCCGGCACTCTGTGCTTCGATTAAAATGGCATTTTTAGTTTAGTTTAGTTTAGAGTTACAGCGCGGAAACAGGCCCTTCGGTCGGCACCGACCAACGATCCCCGCACACTAACACTATCCTACACACACAAGGGACAATGTACAATTACACCAAGCCAATCAACCTGCAAACCTGCACGTCTTTGGAGTGCGGGAGGAAACCGAAGATCTCGGAGAAAACCCACGCAGGTCACGGGGAGAACGTACAAACTCCGTACAGACAGCACCCGTAGCCAGGATCGAACCCGGGTCTCCGGCGCTGCAAGCGCTGTAAGGCGGCAACTCAACCGCTGCGCCACCGCGAAGCCCCGTGATGGATGGAAGATGGATGAATGTCGGGGATGCAGACAGCGCGGAGAGGAATTATCTGACGAGGTGCAGATGATGGCTGCTCCTGAAGATGGTCCGCGCTGAGAGAGAGATGGCGTTGGCATGAGATGCCCAAAATGGCGACCAGCAGAGCATGATTGCTGGTTGGTGCAACGATACGATACAATACGATATGATACGATACGATGATGATATGATACAATACGATATAATACGATACGATAACGATACAATGCGATGCGTTAATGATATGATACGATAATGATATAATATGATGCGATACGATACGATATGATACAATACGATAGGAGATTAGAGGGCAAAATTAGAGCACATGGTATTGGAGGTAGGGTACTGACATGGATAGAAAATTGGTTGGCAGACAGAAAGCAAAGAGTGGGGATAAATGGGTCCCTTTCAGAATGGCAGGCAGTAACTAGTGGGGTACCGCAAGGCTCGGTGCTGGGACCGCAGCTATTTACAATATACATTAATGATTTGGATGAAGGGATTAAAAGTACCATTAGCAAATTTGCAGATGATACAAAGCTGGGTGGCAGTGTGAACTGTGAGGAAGATGCTATGAGGTTGCAGGGTGACTTGGACAGGTTGTGTGAGTGGGCGGATGCATGGCAGATGCAGTTTAGTGTGGATAAGTGTGAGGTTATCCACTTTGGTGGTAAGAATAGGAAGGCAGAGTATTATCTGAATGGTGTCAAGTTAGGAAAAGGGGACGTACAACGTGATTTGGGTGTCCTAGTGTATCAGTCACAGAAAGGAAGCATGCAGGTAAAGCAGGCAGTGAAGAAAGCCAATGGAATGTTGTCCTTCATAACAAGAGGAGTTGAGTATAGGTGCAAAGAGGTCCTTCTGCAGTTGTACAGGGCCCTAGTGAGACCGCACCTGGAGTACTGTGTGCAGTTTTGGACTCCAAATTTGAGGAAGGATATTCTTGCTATTGAGGGCGTGCAGCGTAGGTTTACTAGGTTAATTCCCGGAATGGCGGGACTGTCGTATGTTGAAAGACTGGAGCGACTAGGCTTGTAAACACTGGAATTTGGAAGGATGAGAGGGGATCTTATTGAAACATATAAGATTATTAAGCGATTGGACACATATAAGATTATTAAGCGGTTAGAGGCTGGAAACATGTTCCCAATGTTGGGGGAGTCCAGAACCAGGGGCCACTGTTTAAGAATAAGGGGTAGGCCATTTAGAAGGAGATGAGGAAAAGCTTTTTCAGTCAGAGAGTTGTAAACCTGTGGAATTCTCTGCCTCAGAAGGCAGTGGAGGCCAATTCTATGGATGCTTTCAAGAGAGAGCTAGATAGAGCTCTTAAAGATAGCGGAGTCAGGGAATATGGGGAGAGGGCAGGAACGGGGTACTGATTGTGGATGATCAGCCATGATCACGGTGAGTGGCGGTGCTGGCTCGAAGTGCCCAATGGCCTCCTCCTGCACCTATTGTCTATTGTCTATTGATACAATAGAACTTTATTTATCCCAGGAGCGAAATTTGTTTTGCCAACACTCATTAAAAACACAAAATACACGAAACACAAAATCCTTGAAACATGCAATTAAAGTAACGAGTGGAAAGGATTGGGGGATGTGCAAAGATGGGGGGGGTGGTGAGGGGGGTCAGTCTCAGTCTACCCCACGACAGAAGGGGGAGGAGTTGTCCAGTCTGATAGCCACATGGAAGAAGGATCTCCTGTGGCGTTGTGCGCTGCATCTTGGTGGGACCGGTCTGTTGCTGAAGGTGCTCCTCAGGTTGGCCAGTGTGTCATGGAGGGGGTAGAGTGTGTCCGTTCGGAAGGCAGCAGCCGAGACGACGAGCATTTATTATCGAGGAAGAGCGGATGAGGAGAGCTGCCGCAGAGCCTCTCTGTGAGTGATGATCCCCGAGCCTCCCAAATACATCTCCCAGTTACAAACAGAATCCATCAATGTTTGCAGCAGACGCAAAAGCAATGTTAAGATTGATTCAGACTAAGTGAGTATCATTTACATGCACTGTTGGCCTGCGCCTAACACTCATTAACATATATTTAATATTTAGCAGTCTGAGGAAGGCTTGTTTGCGCGTGGCGGGCTCGACGCAAGATGGATGACTCAATTAGTCAACCATGAATCCAAATGACTATATGCAAATATCAGTCAAGTAGATTTACGGCACCCGACATTCCTCGGTTCTCTCCTGTTCCCCATCCTTCGTTCACCTGCCTCCTCACACTGTACATGTTGCCCGGCGATGTCCATCTTCGTTTTAAACCAGCATCTGCAGTTCCTTGTGTTGGAATAAAACTGCAGATGCTAGTACAAATCGAAGGTAGACACAAAATGCTGGGGTAACTCAGCGGGACAGGCAGCATCTCTGGAGAGAAGGAATGGGTGACGTTTCGGGTCGAGACCCTTCTTCGGACTGATGTGATCAGATGCAGCAAAACAGGCCCTTCAGCCCACCGAGTCCGTGCTGACCATCGGTCACCCGGTCACGCTCGTTTCTCATCCACTCCCCACCCGCTCACGGCAGCTTTACAGAGGGCCAATTAACACTCAACAACACGCACGCCTTTGGAGCGTGTGAGGAAACCGGAGCACCCGGAGAAAACCCACGCGGGTCACGGGGAGAACGTGCAAACTCCGCACAGACAGCACCCGGGGTCAGGATGGAACCCGGGTCTCCGGCGCAGCACGGCAGCAACTCAACCGCTGCGCCACCGTGACCGCCCAACTTCCATTCCACTCCCCCCCATCGCCTTTGGCAGCTGGTTCTTTTCTCCTCTTCCATCCATTCATCCCCCACACCTCCTTATTCCCAATCCTCTATTTTAAACCCACTCCCCCCACCCCCCTCCCCACTCCCTCCACTCTCCCTCCCCACCGGCCCGCGGCTCGGGACTGCGAACGTCGCCGGAGGTCTTTAACGAGGCGCCGCAGTCTCGACGCCTCCGGGTAAGATGGCCGCAGCATTGCCAAGACCGGCGCCATGGAGGCCTCAAGTGGTGGGGGGGTGATAATGCGTCGACCAGCAGACACGTCCGAGGCAGCGGTGAGACATCGCGGGTCGACCCACGGTCGCCGGCCGATGAGAGCGACGTGAGGGAGGGGGAAGAACAATGGAGGAGGCGGTGTGGGGATACCGCCATGAGGGGGGGGGGCAAAGGAGGAGCCAGCGTACGTTGTAACTTTGTCGGCGCCCTTTATGTGGCGACCATTTGCATACCTTGTGTACGCAAGCAAAGAGTTTCACTGTGCCTTGTCACATGTGGCAATGGAGTGTTCCATTCCAAACTTGTTCCACGTTTCACTACCCACACTTCCTCCATCTGCCTCCTTTTGTCCTCCACTTATCACCTCCAGCCTCAGGCAGCGAGCTCTACAAGGTGCTGGTCAGGCCGCATTTGGAATATGGTGAGCAATTTTGGGCCCCATATCTGAGGAAGGATGTGCTGGCTCTGGAGAGGGTCCAGAGGAGGTTTACAAGAACGATCCCAGGAATGAGTGGGTTAACATATGATGAGCGTTTGTGGGCACTGGGCCTGTACTCGCTGGAGTTTAGAAGGATGAGGGGGGACCTCATTGAAACTTACGGAATAGTGAAAGGCCTGGATAGAGTGGATGTGGAGAGGATGTTTCCACTAGTGGGAGAGTCTAGGACTAGAGGCCACAGCCTCAGAATTAAAGGACATTCCTGTTCGTTTAGGAAGGAGATGAGGAGGAATTTCTTTAGTCAGAGGGTGGTGAATCTGTGGGATTTATTGCCATAGAAGGCTGTGGAGACCAAGTCAGTAGATATTTGAAAGGCAGAGGTTGATAGATCTTGATTAGTGCGGGTGTCAGGGGTTATGGGGAGAAGGCAGGAGAATGGGGTTAGGGGGGAGAGATAGATCAGCCATGATTGAATGGCGGAGTGGACGATGGGCCGAATGGCCTCATTCTGCTCCTTCTTGGGACACACTAGGAGAGGCAACACACTGTGTTCAAACCCAACCACGTGTTTCAAAGCAGGAGGAAGGGAACAGGGAACAGATCTATGGATAGAAGATGGGCACAAAACGCTGGAGTAACTCAGCATCTCTGGAGAGAAGGAATGGGTGATGTTTCGTGTCGAGACCCTTCTTCAGACTGATGTCAGGGGAGGGGACGGGACACCTTTCTGACACACCTCGGCCGGGCACTGAGTTCAGGACGTGGAGGTCTTGTGACAGGCGCTCTCCGACTTACGTGAAGCACAATGAGCATAAACTTGCACTTACAGAAGCAAGTCTTTAAGCCCACTGACGCCCATGTGGCTCCACCTCAGAGCTCCCCCTGTGATCTCCACCTCGGAGCTACCCCCATGGTCTCTACCTCGGAGATACCCCCATGGACTCCACAATGGAGCTGCCCCCATGGTCTCTACCTCGGAGCTACCCCCATGGTCTCCACAATGGAGCTGCCCCCATGGTCTCTTCCTCGGAGCTCCGCCCGTGGTCTCCACAATCGAGCAAACCCCGTGGTCTCTTCCTCGGAGCCCCGCCCGTGGTCTCCACAATGGAGCTGCCCCCATGGTCTCCACCTCGGAGCTCCGCCCATTGTCTCCACAATGGAGCTGCCCCCATGGTGTTCATCTCGGAGCTCCGCCCGTGGTCTCCACGATGGAGCTGCCCCCATGGTCTCCACCTCGGAGCCCCGCCTGTGGTCTCCACGATGGAGCTGCCCCCATGGTCTCCACCTCGGAGCTCCGCCCATGGCCTCCACCTCTTTATTTTAATGCAAATACTTTTATTCAGAAAACAAAAACAAACATACAAAAAAAGTAACATGATCAAAACTGCCTTTGTGGCAGTTTACAAAACAACAGTCATCAACATTAAAGTCACGTCATCCTCACCAGTATTACACTCGAGACCCTCGCGGTGACCGGCGTTCACGGAAGGCCTCCACACTCCCCATGGACACGCGTGTTCCCTCTCCAGGCACACGCGGGCACCAATGTAGGCCTGGAAGAGGGGCGGGCAGCCGACCCCGGTGTGGCTGTCGACTACCCGCTGCCTGGACCCCTGTGTGAACGGCCATCTTGGCCAGGCCCAGGGGCAGACCGTCAGGGAGACCCCCCCCCCCCCCAACCCCCTCCCGATCCTCCCCCTTCTGTACCGGGTGCCCAAATATCAGGAGCTTGGGGAGAAAGCATGGTGGCGCAGATGTAGAGTTGCTGCCTGACAGCGAATGCAGCGCCAGAGACCCGGGTTCGATCCCGACTACGGGCGCCGTCTGTACAGAGTTTGTACGTTCTCCCCGTGACCTGCGTGGGTTTTCTCCGAGATCTTCGGTGTCCTCCCACACTCCAAAGACGTGCAGGTTTGTAGGTTAATTGGCTTGGTGTAAATGTAAATTGTCCCTAGTGTGTGTAGGATAGTGATAGTGTGCGGGGATCACTGGTCGGTGCGGACCCGGTGGGCCGAAGGGCCTGTTCCCGAGCTGTATCTCTAAACTAAAATGCAGCCAAAACTTGAGGAGCAGCGCTCTCCCCCAGCGGTCTCCACGCTGAATATAAAATGTGCGTGTGCGCAGTAGGACTTCCGATCCGACTCACGTAACATCTGACTTACGTAAGTCGAGGAGCGCCAGTAATTGCCTTAATCCTTCCTCTTAGCAAAATACAAATGTGTTGATTTGAAGCCGTATTTGTTTGGTTTAGAGATACAGCGTGGAAACAGGCCCTTTGGCCCACCGAGTCCGCACCGCCCAGCGATCCCCACACACTAACACTATCCTTCACTTTCCCCCTCCATCTCTCTCCCGAGCTATTTATCTAAATCTTTGTGCATCTCTGACTTTTCTCTCTCCTGCATTATTTATCTTCTTTATTTGATTCCGTGTCTCTCCCAATCTTGCTTTCAACTAATCGATCCATATCAATGTAGTTCCATCGCCTCCCTGCAAATCTGTTCATTTCCCAGTATCTTTATCGCTCTTGTTTTAACTGTGCATTCCACACTCCCTTCATCCATTTTTATGCCCCACAACTTCCTTCCAGCTTTATTTCATCAATGTTCTCCAAATTCCATAAATTCTACATTGCAAGTTTAGTTCAGTTTAGTTTGGAGATACAGCGCGTAAACAGGCCATTCGGCCCACCGAGTCCGCGCCGTCCAGCGATCCCCGCACACTAACACTATCCTACACACACTGGGGACAATTTACACTTATACCAAGCCAATTAACCTACAAACCTGCACGTCTTTGGAGTGTGGGAGGAAATTGGAGATCTCGGAGAAAACCCACGCAGGTCACGGGGAGAACGTACAAACTCCGCACAGACAGCACCCGTAGTCAGGATTGAACCCAGGTCTCTGGTGCTTTGAGGCAGCCTCTGTCCACTCAGCGGGTCAGCAAGTCTAACCTTTGGATAGGAAGACAACTACAAAGTCCTGGAGGAACTCAGCGGGTCAGGCAGCATCTCAGGAGAGAAGGAATGGGTGACGTTTCATGTCGAGACCCTTCTTCGGACTGATGTCAGGGGAGAGGGCGGGACAAGTGATAGGTGGATACAGGCGACGGGAGGGGTTGATCGGCAGAGGAGTGGACAGAGGCGAACGATGAAAAAGAGACAAAAGAGTGTCAGATGAAGAATGGAGCGAAATATACAGGCGGAGGGAGGGATGTAGGTGGGATGGGACAGGGGGGGACAAGGAGATGGGATTATTGGAGAAAAGAGTGCACACCAGGCTGGGTCACAGGAAATAGAGTTTAGTTTAGTTTAGAGATACAGCGCGGAAACAGGCCATTCAACCCACCAAGTCCGTACCGACCAGCGATCCCCGCACACTAACACTATCCTACACACACTAGGGACAATTTGCACATACACCAAGACAAGTAACCTACAAACCTGCACGTCTTTGGAGTGTTGGAGAAAATTGGGATCCCGGAGAAAACCCACGCAGGTCACGGGGAGAACGTACAAACTCCGTACAGACAGCGCCCGTAGACGGGATTGAACCCGGGTCTCCGACGCTGTGAGGCAGCAACTCTACCGCTGCGCCACCGTGCCACAGAGGGTGTACCAACGGAGGGGACGTGACCTGAAATTGGAGCATTCAATATTCACACCGCTGGAGGAAGATGAGGTGCTGTTCCTCCAGTTTGCGTGTGACTTCTCTCTGGCAATGGAGGAGGCCCAGGACAGAAAGGTCAGTGTGTGAATGGGAAGGGGAGCTACAATGGTTAGCATGAGCGGCACGGTGGCGCAGCGGTAGAGTTGCTGCCTCACAGCGCCGGAGACCAGGGTTCCATCCTGACTACAGGTGCTGTCTGTGCACAGTTTGTACGTTCTCCCCGTGACAGAGTGGGTTTTCTCCGGGTGCTCCGGTTTCCTCCCACACTCCAAAGACGTGCAAGTTTGCGGGTTAATTGGTTTTGGTGAAATTGTTAAATTGTCCCTAACGTTTAGGATAGTGTTAGCGTGGTCAGCATGGACTCGGTAGGCCGAAGGTCCTGTTTCCACGCTGTATCTCTTAAGTCTAGAGTCTAAAGTGTACCGAGGTACAGTGAAAAATGTTTGTTTGCGTGACATCCGGTCCAAGAAATGTCTGAAGAAGGGTCCCGACCTGACACGTCACCTATCCACGTTCTCCACAGATGCTGCCTGACCCGCTGAGTTACTCCAGCACTCTGTGAAACGTCACCTATCCTTGTTCTCCACAGATGCTGCCTGACCCCCTGAGTTACTCCAGCACTCTGTGAAACGTCACCTATCCATGTTCTCCACAGATGCTGCCTGACCCGCTGAGTTACTCTCGCACTCTGTGTCTATCTATGGAATAAACTAGCATTTGAAGTTCCTTTTAATTACATGAAAGAAAAGACTATAGCATGGTTACAATCAAGCTGCCCACAGTACATTCGGTAGATAAAAGTTAAAGGCATTTAGTGCAGAATAAAATCTAGTGCAAGGTTAAAGATAGTGCAAAGATTTTCAATTAAGTCGATGGGAGGTCAGGACTCTAGTTGTGTGGTAGGATGGTTCAGTTGCCTGATAACAGCTGGGAAGAAACTGCCCCTGAATCTGGAGTTGTGCGTTTTCACACTTCTGTACCTCTTGCCCGATGGGAGAGGGGAGAAGAGGGAGTGGGAGTGTGGAGTTGAGTTTACAGTTACAATGGCCAGGGCCTTGTCAACAGGGGCAGCAGGTGGAAGGGGCTGAATGGCCTGTTGCAGTGTCTAATGCATGTGTTTATGTGTTGTCCATCTGCAGTTCTATCTTCCATCTCACTCTCCCTGTCTTTAGTTTAGCTTAGTTTAGTTTAGTTCAGTTTAGTTTTAGTTTAGAGATACAGCGCGGAAACAGGCCCTTCGGCCCACTGAGTCCGCGCCGACCAGCGATCCCCACACACCTGCACTACCCTGCACACACCAGGGACAGTTTTTTAAAACATTTTTTATACCCACCCAATTAACCTACAAACCTACAAACGTCTTTGGAGTGTGGGAGGAAACTGGAGCACCTGGAGAAAACCCACGCAGGTCACGGAGAGAACGTACAAACTCCGTACAGACGGCACCCGTGGTCGGGATCGAACCCGGGTCTCCGGCGCTGTAAGGCAGTAACTCTACCGCTGCGCCACCGTGCTGCCCTTAGCAGTCAGAGTAGCCTTGGCCTGTTACTATGTTTAATTCATAAGACCATAAGTAATAGGACCAGAATTAGGCCATTCGGCCCATCAAGCCTACTCCGCCATTCAATCATGGCTGATCTATCTCTCCCTCCTAACCCCATTCTCCTGCCTTCTCCCCATAACCCCTGAGACCCGTACTAATCAAGAATCTGTCAATCTCTGTTTTAAAAATATCCAGACTTGGCCTCCACAGCCTTCTGTGGCAATGAATTCCACAGATTCACTGCCCTCTGACTAAAGAAATTCCTCCTCATCTCCTTCCTAAAGGAACGTCCTTTAATTCTGAGGCTGTGGCCTCTAGTCCTAGACTCTCCCACTAGTGGAAACATCCTCTCCACATCCACTCGACCCAGGCCGCTCACTATTCGATTTGTTACAAGGATCCCCCCCTCATTTTTCTAAACTCCAGCGAGTACAGGCCCAGTGCCGACAAACGTTTAGGAAAGAACTCTCCAACGAGCTGCATCCAGCAATCAACGGAGATGAAATAGCCCTGGAAGGAACATTCCAGAACCCTGAGGTTATTCCCTCTCTCTGTCGCTGTTCATTTGAGCAAATAATGGGCTGGTGAGCACTTTGTGACAAGGCAAATGGCTGGGATTTAGGGTTGCCAACTGTCCCGTATTAGCCGGGACATCCCGTATTTTGGGTTACATTAGTTTGTCCCGTACGGGACCGCCCTTGTCCCGTATTAGTAGGGTTGCCAACTTCCTCACTCCCGGATAAGGGACAAAGGGTGACGTCACCGCCCCGCGCCCCACGTGACCTCGCCCAGCCAGCGGCCACGTGCTCCCGCTCCACCAATGGCGGCCGCCATTGGTGGAGCGGGAGCACGTGGCCGCTGGCTGGGTGAGGTCACGTGGGGCGCGGAGCGGTGACGCCACCTTGTCCCGTATTTGGGAGTGAGGAAGTTGGCAACCCTGGTACCGAGGTACAGTGAAAAACCTTTGTTGCTTGCTAACCAGTCAGCGGAAAGACAATCCATGATTACAATCGAGCCGTACTCAGTGTACACAGAGAGGAGATGAACAAGATCATAGTTAAAGTAAGAAATGCTGCTACAGGAGTAGAGATTTAAAAGAGCGGAGCGATTATAATGTGTGACTAGATCCAGTTAGATGAACAGAGTCTCTTGCCCAGAGTAGGGGAATCGAGGACCGGAGGACATAGGTTTAAGGTGAAGGGGAAAAGATTTGATAGGAATCTGAGGGGTAACTTTTTCACACAAAGGGTGGTGGGTGTATGGAACGAGCTGCCAGAGGAGGTAGTTGAGGCTGGGACTATCCCATTGTTTAAGTAACAGTTAGACAGGTACAGTTTATTCAGAAAGTATTCACTTTTTCCACATTTTGTTACATTACAGCCTTATTTTAAAATGGATTCAATTCATTTTTTTAAATCATCAATCTACACACAATACCCCATAATTTAAAAAAAGCAAAAACAGGTTTTTAGAAATTTTAGGAAAGTAATTAAAAATAAATAACTGAAATTAAATTTACATTAGTATTCAGACACTTTGCTATGACAATCAAAATTGAGCTTCTGTTCATCCTGTGTCCACTGATTATTCTTGAGATGTTTCTACAACTTGATTGGAGTCCATCAGTGGTAAATTAAATTGATTGGACATGATTTGGAAAGGCACACACCTGTCTGTATAAGGTCCCACAGTTGACAGTGCATGTCAGAGCAAAAACCAAGCCATGAAGACGAAAGAATTGTCCGTAGACCTCCGAGACAGGATTGTGTCGAGACACAGATCTGGGGAAGGGTATAAAACAATTTCTGCAGCATTGCAGGTCCCAAAGAACACAGTGGCCTCCGTCATTCTTAAATGGAAGAACTTTGGAACCACCAGGATTCTTCATAGAGCTGGCCGCCCGGCAAAACTGAACAATCGGGGGAAAAGGGCCTTGGTCAGGGAGGTGACCAAGAACCCGATGGCCACTCTGACAGAGCTCCAGAGTTCCTCTGTGGAGATGGGAGAACCTTCCAGAAGGACAACTATATCTGCAGCACTCCACCAATCAGGCCTTTATGGGAGAGTGGCCAGACGGAAGCCAGTCCTCAGTAAAAGGCACATGACAGCCCGCTTGGAGTTTGCCAAAAGGCACCTAAAGGACTCACGGACCATGAGAAACAAGATTCTGTGGTCTGATGAAACCAAGATTGAACTCTTTGGCCTGAATGCCAAGTGACACCGCTCATCACCTGGCCAATACCATACCTACGGTGAAGCATGGTGGTGGCAGCATCGTGCTGTGGGGATGTTTTTCAACGGCAGGAACTGGGAGACTAGTCAGGATTGAGGGAAAGATGAACGGAGCAAAGTACAGAGAGATCCTTGATGAAAACCTGCTCCAGAGCGTTCTAGACCTCAGACTGGGGCGGAGGTTCACCTTCCAACAGGACAACAACCCTAAGCATACAGCCAAGACAACGCAGGAGTGGCTTTGTGACAAGTCTGTGAATGTCCTTGAGTGGCCCAGCCAGAGCCCAGACTTGAACCCGATCGAACATCTCTGGAGGGACCTGAAAATAGCTGTGCATCGACGCTCCCCATCCAACCTGACAGAGCTTGAGAGGATCTGCAGAGAAGAATGGGAGAAATGACCCAAATACAGGTGTGCCAAGCTTGTAGCGTCATACCCAAGAAGACTTGAGGCTGTAATCGCTGCCAAAGGTGCCTCAACAAAGTACTGAGTAAAGGGTCTGAATACTTATGTAAATGTCATATTTCAGTTATTTATTTTTAAATACTTTGCAAAAATTTCTAAACCTATTTTTGCTTTTTTTATTATGGGGTATTATGTATAGATTGATGATAAAAAAAAAAGGAATTTAATCCATTTTAAAATAAGGCTGTAACGTAACAAAATGTGGAAAAAGTGAAGGGGTCTGAATACTTTCCAAATGCACTCTACAAGGGATAGGACAGGTTTGGAGGGATATGGACCAAACGTGGGCATGTGGGACTCGTGTAGCTGGGACATGTTGGCTGGTGTGGGCAAGTTGGGCCGAAGGGCTTGTTTCCACACTGTGTCACTCTATGACACTAACACTATTACTGGTGACCGGTTTGACTGGTTTTTACTGTTCCTTGGTACATCTGAAAATAAAATAAACTAAACTGAACTGAACTGAGGTACAGTGAAAAACTCCTGTGACCAGCACACAATCAGTCGCCTGGGTTGGGCGCCATCTTGGGTTTTTTTAAGAGCCTGGATCTGAAACGTCACCTATTCCTTTTCTCCAGAGATGCTGCCTGACCCGCTGAGTTACTCCAGCACTCTGTGAAACGTCACCTATCCATGTTCTCCACAGATGCTGCCTGACCCGCTGAGTTACTCCAGCACCATCCCCGCTGTCAGACCTCTGCAGACTTTAACGAAGATGGTCACTTCTGGACTGGACAGAAATCATTCTCCACCCTCCCTTTATTCCTTCCATTGCACATTAAGTTTATGGTTTTTAAAATGCCGACATTTCAGTTCATTAATTTCTTCACAACCTTGTCCTGTTAAGTATATAATCAGAGTAATTCTATTCTCTCTCTGAGCCTTGTGTTGTGGCCCCTGATTGCGTAGTTACCCAGATTAATGGCCTCAACTCACATTTTTGTGGAGATAATCTGTCAAACCGTCAGCTAAACAGATCAGTTTAACACATCGTTATTCACTGACTACTGGAGTCCAGACGTTGTAAATGTCATTAAGCTGTCTTAAACTGTCCATTATAGTAAATGCATAAAGCAGCAATGGTCTAACGGGGAGATAGGATGGAGCAACATGCAGAAATTGGAAATATGAACTAAACACATTAGACAGAGGTAGAGGGGTGACAACTTCCTCACTCCCAAATACGGGACAAAGTGACGTCACCGCCCCGCGCCCCATGTGACCTCACCCAGCCAGCGGCCATGTGTTCCTGCTCCACCAATGGCGGCCGCCCGGGCTGGGAGGTGGGTTGCTAGGCAACCTCCATTAGGCGGAGAACGGGATTCCGGGCCTACAGGGTCCGGGCCTACAGGGTCCGGGCCAACAGGGTCCGGGCCTACAGGGTCCGGGCCTACAGGGTCCGGGCCTACAGGGTCCGGGCCTACAGGGTCCGGGCCTACAGGGTCCGGGCCTACAGGGTCCGGGCCTACAGAGTCCGGGCCTACAGTGTCCGGGCCTACAGCGCTCCCCGGGCCTAATACGGGACAAGTGCGGTCCTGTACGGGACAAACCAATTTAGCCCAATATACGGGATGTCCCGGCTAATACGGGACAGTTGGCAACTCTAGGTACATGGATAGGGAGATTTTGGAAGGACATGTATGAAACATGGGCAGGTGGGACAGTTAGGACTGAGATGAGGAAAAAAAAATCACCAGAGTTGTGAATCTGTGGAATTCTCTGCCACAGACGGCAGTGGAGGCCAATTCACAGGATGTTATATTTAGCTCTTAGGGCTAACGGAATCAAGGGATGTGGGGAGAAAGCTGGAAAGGGGTACTGATTTTAGATGATCAGCCGTGATCGTATTGAATGGGGTGCTGGCTCGAAGTGCCGAATGGCCTCCTCCTGCACCTATTTTCTATGTTTCTGTGTTTCTATGAAAAGACTGTGACCATCCATCTTATCTCATCTTAACCTCATGGTTTCATGTACCTCCATAAGGTCACCCCTCAATCTCCTTCAGCTTAGTTTAGTTTAGTTTAGTTTAGAGATACAGCGCGGAAAACCGAGATGAGGAAAAAAAAAATCACCAGAGAGTTGTGAATCTGTGGAATTCTCTGCCTCAGAAGGCAGTGGAGGCCAATTCACTGGATGCTTTCAAGAGAGAGTTAGATAGAGCTCTTAAGGATTGCGGAGTCAGGGGGTATGGGGAGAGGGCAGGAACGGGGTACTGATTGTGGATGATCAGCCATGATCACATTGAATGGCGGCGCTGGCTCGAAGGGCCGAATGGCCTCCTCCTGCACCTATTGTCTATTGTCTATAATTGCTTTTGCCCACCGGGTCTGCGCCCACCAGTGATACCGCAAACTAACCCTATCCAATTTACATTTACACCAAACCAATTAACCTACTGCACGTCTTTGGAGTGTGGGAGGAAACCGGAGCACCCGGAGAAAACCCACGCAGGTCACGGGGAGAACGTACAAACTCAGTACAGACGGCACCCGTAGTCGGGACCGCACCTGGGTCTCTGGCGCCGTGAGGCGGCAACTCTACCGCTGTACCACCGTGCTTCAGTAAAATTGTGAATTGTTCCTAGTGTGTGTAGGATAGTGTTAGTGTGCAGGGATCGCTGGTTGGTGCGGACTCGGTGGGCTGAAGGGCCTGTTTCCGCGCTGTATCTCTAAACTAAACTAAACCTAAAGCTGCTCCTAAAGATGGAGCGGTTGGTGGTGGATGTGGTGGACCGCCTCCTCCGTTTTCCCTTCTCCCCTCTCCTCTCCCCTCCCATCCTCCCCACTCCCTTCCTCCCCTCCCCTCCCTTCCTCCCCTCCCTTCCTCCCCTCCCCTCCCCTCCCCTCCCCTCCCCTCCCCTCCCCTCCCCTCCCCTCCCCTCCCCTCCCCATGTACATCGCCCTACAACACAGAGCAGCAAGGGTTAACGGTGAGAGGGAGACGGGCAATGTGGAGGCTGACCTCCGGTTGCCCTGGCGGTCTAGGGTCTGGCTGGGCTCGCCAGTGTCTGCTGGCTCTGTGTGGTGGGTGATGGATGGTGTGGAGTTGGCCTGGTGCAGCTACACTGCTGATTTATGCCCCTGCCTGACGTGTACGGGTCAGATCGCACCCACAACACAATGGCAGCTCCAAGGTTGTCCGAGTAACCCTTTCCTGCCGCGCACTCCGCATCCCAGCTCCTTGGATCCCGAATCCGACAACCTTCCCTCCCATCCCCAACCAATATAGGCACTGTGTGGGAAGGGAAAGAACTGCAGATGCTGATTAAAATCAAAGGTAGACACAAAGTGCTGGAGTAACTCAGCGGGTCAGGCAGCATCTGTGGAGAACATGGATAGGTGACGTTTCACAGAGTGCTGGAGTAACTCAGCGGGTCAGGCAGCATCTGTGGAGAGAAGGAACGGGTCGAGACCCTTCAGGCTCAAAATCAGGAGGGAGAATGGATGGGTCTGCGCATGCAAATGCAGAGAGTTGTGGACGCAGCCCAGACCATCACACAAACCAACCTCCCTCCCATTGACTCCATCTACACCTCACGCTGCCTCGGCAAGGCCAGCAGCACAATCAAGGACCAGTCTCACCCCGGCCACTCCCTCTTCTCCCCTCTCCCATCGGGCAAAAGGTACAGAAGTGTGAAAACGCACACCTCCAGATTCAGGGACAGTTTCTTCCCAGCTGTTCAAAGGTTCAAAGGTCTTTTATTGACACTTGTACCAATTAAGCTACAGTCTGAAGAAGGGTCTCGGCCCGAAACGTCACCCATTCCTTCTCTCCAGAGATGCTGCCTGACCTGCTGAGTTACTCCAGCATTTTGTGTCTGCCTTCGATTTTCACTAGCACCTGCAGTTTTTTTTCCTACACGAGGTAGAGTGAAACTCGATTTACAATACTGAAGACTGGAGCGACTAGGCTTGTATACACTGGAATTTAGAAGGATGAGAGGAGATCTTACGAAATGTATAAGATTATTAAGGGGTTGGACACGTTAGAGGCAGGAAACATGTTCCCAATGTTGGGGGAGTCCAGAACAAGGGGCCACAGTTTAAGAATAAGGGGTAGGCCATTTAGAACAGAGATGAGGAAAAACGTTTTCAGTCAGAGAGTTGTGAATCTGTGGAATTCTCTGCCTCAGAAGGCAGTGGAGGCCAATTCTCTGAATGCATTCAAGAGAGAGCTAGATAGAGCTCTTAAGGATAGCGGAGTCAGGGGGTATGGGGAGAAGGCAGGAACGGGGTACTGATTGAGAATGATCAGTCATGATCACATTGAATGGCGGTGCTGGCTCGAAGGGCCGAATGGCCTCCTCGTGCACCTATTGTCTATTGTCTATAATACAGTCATACTAGAAAAAGCAACAAGACTCACAACTACATAAAGGTTAACATGAACATCCACCACAGTGGATTCCCCACGCTCCTCACTGTGATGGAAGGCAATAAAGTCTAATCTTCTTTGCTCTTTATTCTCCCATGGTCGGGGCAGTCGAACCTTCCACAGTCGGGGCGATCGAAGACCCCGCGTCGGGACGGGCGAAACGCCTGCGGCGTGGAGCTCCCGAAGTCGGTCTCTGACCAGGGGCCGCCAGCTCCACGATGGTCAAGTCCGCAGGCTCCCCGCGGTTGGAGCTCCCGGAGTCAGTCCCCAGCAGAGGCCACCAGCTCCACGATGTTAGGCCGCAGTGCGGACGGAGATACGTACGGAAACAAACTGCATCTCTGTCGAGGTAAGAGACTAGAAAAAGTTTCCCCCAACCCCACTCCCCCACCCCCCCACCCCCCACCCCCCACATAATACAAAGCTAAAGAACACCAAAACATACAGTGAACACATACTAAAAATCAACAAGGAATGAAAAGGACGATTTATTCACAAAATGCTGGAGTAACTCAGCAGGTCAGGCAGCATCTCGGGAGAGAAGGAATGGGTGACGTTTCGGGTCGAGACCCTCGACGAGACGGACAGTTGGCGAGGCAGCCATTGTGGAGCCACCCAGTGCTGTCATCAGGGACTGGACCATCCTACCACAACCAGAGAGCAGTGCTGAACTATTATCTACCTCATTGGAGACCCTCGGACTATCCTTGATCGGACTTTGCTGGCTTTACCTTGCACTAAACGTTATTCCCTTTATCATGTATCTGTACACTGTGGACGGCTCGATTGTAATCGTGTCTTGTCTTTCCTCTGACTGGACAGCACGCAACAAAAGCTTTTCACTGTACCTCGGTACACGTGACAATAAACTAAAATGGAAAGTTCACCAAAGTTCGAGGTGTGATGGCAAGTTGCTGGATCGGTGCCAAGTAGTGATTCCATTTCAAGGGCACTGGGTGCCTGGTGCTTAGTTTAGTTTAGAGATACAGCGCGGAAACAGGCCCTTCGGCCCACCGAGTCCGTGCCGACCAGTGATCCCCGCACACTAACACTATCCTACGCACACTAGGGTAATTTACATTTATACCAAGCCAATTAACCTACAAACCTGCACGTCTTTGGAGTGTGGGAGGAAGCCAAAGCACCCAGAGAAAACCCACGCAGGTCACGGGGAGAACGTACAAACTCTGTACAGACAGCGCCCGTAGTCGGGATCGAACCCGGGTCTCCGGCGCTGTGAGGCAGCAACTCTACCTCCGTGCCGTGTTCTCGGTGACTCGAGGCAGAGATAGATAGATTCTTGATCAGTGCGGGTGTCAGGGGTTGTGGGGAGAAGGCAGGAGAATGGGGTTAGGAGTGAGAGATAGATCAGCCATGATCGAATGGCGGAGTAGACTCGATGGGCCGAATGGCCTCATCTGCTCCTATCACTTATGATCTGATGGCCTCGGTGGACTCTGGCTGTCCCCAGACCGTGCGGGCTCCATGCAGGCAGTACCCCAGCCACCCCCCCCCCCCCCCTCGCTCGGGGTGAGAACCCCACTGGCCATCCACAACCACTCCTCACATTCCGGATGAGCGGGGGAGTCCGATGTCGGACCATCGGGATCTGCAATAATCGGATCCTGGATTATCCCAACCATGTGGGATATCGAACATGGATTGGGTGAAGAGGTCATGTCACAAGTGACAGGAGCAGTATAAGGCCATTCGGCCCATCAAGTCTACTCTGCCATTCAATCATGGCTGATCTATCTCTCCCTCCTAACCCCATTCTCCCGCCTTCTCCCCACAACCCCTGACACCCGTACTAATCAAGAATCTATCTATCTCCTCCTTAAAAATATCCACTGACTTGTGGCCTCCACAGCCTTCTGTGGCAAAGAATCCCACAGATTCACCACCCTCTGACTTAAAGTCTAATCAAATCAAGAATCAAGAGTGTTTGATTGTCTGATGTACTGACGTGGAGCAATGACATTCTGACATAGAGTCATAGAGTGATACAGCGTGCAAACAGGCCCTTCAGCCCAACTTGCCCACACCGGCCAACAATGTCCCAGCTACACTGTCCCAGCCACCTGCCTGCGCTTGGTCCATACCCCTCCAAACCTGCCCTGTCCACGTACCTGTCTAACTGTTTCTTAAACGTTGGGATAGTCCCAGCCTCAACTACCTCCTCTGGCAGCTCGTTCCATACACCCACCACCCTCTGTGTAAACATTTGACTAAAAATGCTTGTTGTATTCCACAAATTCACAACTCTCTGGGTGAAAACGTTTTTTCTCACCTCAGTTTTAAATGGCTTCCCCTTTATTCTAAGACTGTGTGGCCCCTGGTTCTGGACTCCCCCAACATTGGGAACATTTTTCCTGCATCTAGCTTGTCCAGTCCTTTTATAATTTTATATGTCTCTATAAGATCCTTCTAAACTCCAGTGAATACAAGCCCAGTCTTTTCAAGCTTTCCTCATATGACAGTCCCGCCATCCCAGGGATCAATCTCGTGAACCTACGCTGCACTCCCTCTATTACAAGGACGTCCTTCCTCAAATTAGGAGTCCAAAACTGTACACAATACTCCAGATGCGGTCTTACCAGGGCCCTGTACAACTGCAGAAGAACCTCTTTACTCCTATACTGAAATCCTCTTGTTGTGAAGGCCAACATGCCAATAGCTTTCTACACTGCCTGCTGTACCTGCACGCCAACTTTCAGTGACTGGTGTACAGGGACACTGTGTGAAGAAGGGTCTCGACCCAAAACGTCACCCATTCCTTCTCTCCAGAGATGCTGCCTGTCCCGCTGAGTTACTCCAGCACTCTGTGTGTGTCTGTCTCTGTTGAATTGGTGGGTGCTGGCTGTTGTGTTGAGAAGTGTGTAAGCTGAAGTCTCTCAAGGTACTGACGACATTGCAACCACTTTGCTCTGCAGTTTGATCCATGGGACTTCAAATAATCCCTGTCAGCAGCACAGGCAAACGTCAAGAAAATATTGCAAGATTTACGAGCCTCGTTTTAAAAAGGTTAATAGCAATCCTAAAAATGCAGCGGGATTCGTTCAGGGTACATTATAAGGACATGGTAATCACCTTCCATACGTGGGTCCCAGCTACTGAACCCACAGAGACAGCCAAAGGAAATAACTTTTTAGTACAACTTTGTACATTTGAGTCACGTCTCATTCTGCTGATTGATTAATTGATCGATTGATTGCCAGACACAGCATGACACGGCATTGTAAAAGGACTGGACAAGCTAGATGCAAGAAAAATGTTCCCAATGTTGGCGGAGTCCTGAACCAGGGGCCACACAGTCTAAGAATAAAGGGGAGGCCGTTTAAAACTGGGGTGAGAAAAAACTTTTTCACCCAGAGTTGTGAATTTGTGGAATTCTCTGCCACAGAGGGAAGTGGAGGCCAAATCACTGGATGAGTTTAAAGGAGAGTTAGATAGAGCTCTAGGGGCTAGTGGAATCGAGGGATATGGGGAGAAGGCAGGCACGGGTTACTGATTGTGGATGATCAGCCATGATCACAATGAATGGCGGTGCTGGCTCAAAGGGCCAAATGGCCTCCTCCTGTACCTATTTATTATGAAACGGGCCCTTGATGCACAAGGGTCCACAACGACAATCAAACATGCGTGCTCACTTAGTTGAGTTTGTAGATAGTTTAGTTTGGTTTAGTTTAGAGATACAGTATGGAAACAGGCCTTTCGGCCCACCGAGTCCACAACAATCATCAATCATGTGTTCTCTCTAGTTTAGTTTAGAGACACAGTGCAGAAGCAGGCCCTTCGGCCCACCGGGTCCGTGCCAACCAGCGATCACCCTGTACACTAGCACTAGGTACACACACTAGGTACAGATACAATCCTTACCCGAAACCGATTACCTGCAAACCCGCACGTCTTCGAGGAGTGGGAGGAAACCTGAGCGCCCGGAGAAAACCCACGTGGTCACGGGGAGAACGTGCAAACTCCGTACAGACAGCAGCCGAGGTCAGGATGGAACCCGGGTCTCCGGCGCGGTGAGGCAGCAACTCTACCGCTGCACCACCGTGACGCCCTGAATTGTAGAATACATCGGAGAAGAGTTTCAAAAAAGCCAGAGCGGGTAAAACGGGCAGAATGGCCTCACCAGCTGCTCTGTTTGAATAATAACTCAATACTAATCTATTATGAGTTGTGGCATTCTGAGTTCCATGGTGTGGGTTTTCCATATCTAGATAGACACAAAATGCTGGAGTAACTCAGCGGGTCAGGCAGCATCTCTGGAGAGAAGGAATGGGCGATGCTTCGGGTCGAGACCCTTCTTCAGACTTGATTAGTATGGGTGTTTAGTTTAGTTTAGAGATACAGCGCAGAAACAGGCATTTTCGGACCACCGGGTCCGCGCCGACCAGCGATCCCCACACACTAACACTATCCTACACACACTAGGGGCAATTTTTACATTTAGCGAGCCAATTAACCTACAAACCTGCACGTCTTTGGAGTGTGGGAGGAAACCGGAGATCTCGGAGAAAACCCACGCAGGTCACGGGGAGAACGTACAAACTCCGTACAGACGGCGCCCGTAGTCAGGATGGAACCCGGGTCTCCAGCGCTGCATTCACTGTAAGGCAGCAACTCTATCGCTGCGCCACTGTGCCGGGTGTCAGGGGTTACGGGGAGAAGGCAGGAGAATGGGGTTAGGAGGGAGAGATAGATCAATTACAGGGATGTCCTTCCTCAAATTAAGAGACCAAAACTGTACACAATACTCCAGATGTGGTCTTACCAGGTCCCTGTACAACTGTAGAAGAACCTCTTTACCTCTTTACTCCTGTACTGAAATCCTCTCGTTATGAAGGCCAACATGCCATGTTGTGAGTGGACCTGCCTCAACTATCTCCCTGGCAACACCATCCCAGTCGGTTGGCAAATACCTTCCCCCTGCCACAGGCACCTGAAGACCAGGGGCACCAGGTGCTCCTCTCACCTTAAAGCTACGCCCTGTCGTCTCTGACATTTCCACCCTGGGGTAAAGGTTCTGACTGTCTCCCTTATCCACGCTTCTCATAAATGTTATATATTTCTATCAGGTCTCCCCGCAACCCACAGCATTCCAGGGAAAACAATCCAGGTCTGTCCCAACCTCTCCTTGTAGCTGATCCCCCCCTAATCCAGGCAGCACCCTGGTCATGAGGTCATGTCATAAGGGATAGGAGCAGAATTAAAGGCGGCACGGTGGCGCAGCGGTAGAGTTGCTGCCTTACAGCGAGCACAGCGCCGGAGACTCGGGTTCCATCCCGACTACGGACGCCATCTGTACGGAGTTTGTACGTTCTCCCCGTGACCTGCGTGGGTTTTCTCCGAGATCTTCGGTTTCCTCCCACACTCCAAAGACGTGCAGGTCTGTAGGTTAATTGGCTTGGTAAATGTAAAAATTGTCCCTAGTGTGTGTAGGATTGTGTTAGTATGCGGGGATCGCTGGTCAGCGCGGACTCGGTGGGCCGAAAGGCTTGTTTCCGCGCTGTATCTCTAAACTAAAAGAAAAATTGGGCCATTCGGCCCATCAAGTCTACTCCGCCATTCAATCATGGCTGAACTATCTCTCCCTCCTAACCCCATTCTCCTGCCTTCTCCCCGTAACCCCTGACAACCGTACTGATCACAGTGGTGCAGGTTGAGAGTGGATGGGGAGGAAGGGTTGGGTGGGACGGGTGCGTGATCATCCGGAGATGGAACGGTGGGGTGGGTGGGAGGGGGGCAGTGCAGAGACTCGGTGGGGGGGGGGGTTGGGAGGGGGGGGGCTTTGCAGAGTAGCATGTGCCACGTAACCATGCAACGCGGACCCAGCCAGGCTGCAGGAAATCCAGTCGCCTCGGTAATCCAGCAGCATATTCAAGGACGAGTCACAGCCTGGCCTCTCCCTCCTCTCCCCCCTCTTGGGCAGTGGTGCTGGGCTTAGTGCAATGTAACGTCCGATTGAAGATAGTCCGAGGGTCTCCAATGGGGTAGATGGGAGGGCAGGACTGCTCCAGAGCTAGTTTAGGTTAGTTTAGGTTAGTTTAGGTTAGTTTAGTTTAGTTTAGTTTAGTTTAGTTTAGTTTAGTTTAGTTTAGTTTAGTTTAGTTTAGTTTAGATTAGTTTAGAGATACAGCACGGAAACAGGCCCTTCGGCCCACCGGGTCCGCGCCGACCAGCGATCCCCGCACACTAACACTATCCTACACACACTGGGGGCAATCTACAATTTGTACCAAAGCCAATTAACCTACAAACCTGCATGTTGTTTGGAGTGTGGGAGGAAACCGGTGCACCAGGAGAAAACCCACACGGTCACGGGGAGAACGTACAAACTCCGTACAGACAACACCCGTAGTCAGGATTGAACCCGGGTCTCTGGCGCTACGAGGCAGTAAATCTACCGCTGCGCCACCGTACCGCTAATGGTGGGAGGGTGGTTCAGTTGCCTGATACCATGGTGGTTTTTAAGAAGCTTTTATGGTGGATATGGAACACATGCTGGTTTTCATCAGGATGCATCTCAGCACGGTTTGGGAACAGCTCCATCCAAGACCCGCAAGAAATTGCAGACAGTTGTGGACGCAGCCCAGACCATCACACAAACCAACCTCCTTCCCATTGACTCCATCTACACCTCACGCTGCCTCAGCAAGGCCAGCAGCACAATCAAGGACCAGTCTCACCCCGGCCACTCCCTCTTCTCCCCTCTCCCATCGGGCAAGAGGTACAGAAGTGTGAAAACGCACACCTCCAGATTCAGGGACAGTTTCTTCCCAGCTGTTATCAGGCAACTGAACCATCCTACCACAACCAGAGAGCAGTGCTGAACTACGATCTACCTCATTGGTGACCCTTGGACTATCCTTGATTGGACTTTGCTGGCTTTACCTTGCACTAAACGTTATTCCTTTATCATGTATCTGTACACTGTGGACGGCTTGATTGTAATCATGTATTGTCTTTCCTCTGACTGGTTAGCGCGCAACAAAAGCTTTTCACTGTACCTCGGTACACGTGACAATAAACTAGACTGAACTAAGCTGTTGCAAGGGACAGTGTAGGAAGGAACTGCAGATGCTGGTTTAAACCGAAGATAGACACAAAAAGCTGGAGTAACTCAGCGGGACAGGCAGCATCTCTGGAGAGAAGGAATGGTCTCAGTCTGAAGAAGGGTCTCGACCTTATACATCACCGATGTTGGGGGAGTCCAGAACCAGGGGTCACAGTTTAAGAATAAGGGCCAGGCTATTTAGGACTGAGATGAGAAAAAACTTCTTCACCCAGAGAGTTGTGAATCTGTGGAATTCTCTGCCACAGAGGGCAGTGGAGGCCGATTCACTGGATGTTTTCAAGAGAGAGTTAGATTTAGCTCTGAGGGCTAACGGAATCAAGGGATGTGGGGAGAAAGCAGGAACGGGGTACTGATTTTGGATGATCAGCCGTGATCATATTGAATGGCGGCGCTGGCTGGAAGGGCCTATTTTTCTATGTTTCTATTTTTCAGTTTCTTTTCTCTGAGCAGGGGACATTAATTTAACTTGGTACCATGTTCGGCATGGACAACGGACAGGACATTCACCCTCCTTCTGCGACCACGGCGGTAGAGTTGCCGCCTTACAGCGAATGCAGCACCGGAGACTCGGGTTCGATCCCGACTACGGGCGCCGTCTGTACGGAGTTTGTACGTTCTCCCCGTGACCTGCGTGGGTTTTCTCCGAGATCTCCGGTTTCCTCCCACACTCCAAAGACGTGCAGGTTTGTAGGTTAATTGGCTTGGTGTGAGTGTAAATTGTCCCTAGTGTGTGTAGGATTGTGTTAGTGTGCGTGGATCGCTGGTCGGCGCGGACCCGGTGGGCCGAAGGGCCTGTTTCCCCACTGTATCTATAAACTAAACTAAACTAAACTAAACACAGGGATCCTGTATCCTAACTTCGGGAAGTCCCTGCTCTCCCTCTCTATCCCCTCCCCCTTCCCAGTTCTCCCACTAGTTCTCCTGTCTCCAACTACTTTCTATCTTTGTCTCGCCCCCTCCCCTGACATCAATCTGTGGTAGGGTCTCGACCCAAAACATCACCCGTTCCTTTTCTCCAGAGATGCTGCCTGACCCGCTGAGTTACTCCAGCATTTTGTGCGATGGGTCTCGACCCGAAACGTCACCCGTTCCTGTTCTCCCGAGACGCTGCCAGACCCGTTGAGTTATTTTTTTCAGTTATTAGGCCCTTTGTGTCTGCCTTCAATTTTAACCAGCGTCTGCAGGTTTTTTTCCCCGAAACACGGGGATCAACAGTGAGGTGTACCAGCGACCAGAGGGTTAAAAATGAGGCGCGGGGAAAAAAGTTTTGCCAAAGAAATTAATGCATATTAAAAGAAATTGTAATGGCGTGCGGAGTGAAGTGGTTCCGAAAGCCCATTTACTGCAGTAGATCGCAAAGTCCAAAGCAATCATTCTACTGACAGTGATTAATGGCCAGGCTGAACAGAATCTGAAAATACTCGTTTTCTGTAATGTCTTTCCTGATTAAATCAGTGCCACGTGACAGAGGCATAGTGTAATTACTTCAGAAAATGCCACTGCAGAACAGTTTGAAGGTTCTATATAATTCCGCTCTAATAGGATTTGGATGTAATATATTAACTCAGGTGTCCAAGGTTTTGTCTCTGTGTCCAAGAGACCATCGACACGAGCCAATTGACTCCAAACAACAATAAAGACCCGACCCAGAGAGAGAAGGAAAATATTTGTTTGAAGTAAATTTCGGAGACACTCCGCTATAAATCACCTGGTTGGATGAGCCTGTGTCAGGCTCTGTACTGAATCCTGGAGTAACTCAGCGGGTCAGGCAGCATCTCGGGAGAGAAGGAATGGGTGACGAAATAGCAGCCACCGGGGCCGGGAGATGGGGTGCTAAGCAACCACCGTTAGGCGGCCTCCGGGCCTACAGTGTCTGGGCCTACAGTGCCCGGGCCTATGGTTTCCGGACCTACAGTGTCCGGGCCTTCAGTGTCCGGGCCTACAGTGTCCGGGCCTACAGTGTCCGGGCCTACAGTGTCCGGGCCTACAGTGTCCGGGCCTACACTGTCTGGGCCTAAAGTGTCCGGACCTACAGTGTTCGGGCCTACACTGTCGGGGCCTACAGCGTCCGGGCCTACAGCGTCCGGGCCTACAGTGTCCGGACCTACAGCGCCCTCCGGGCCTAATACGGGACAAGGGCCCAATTTAGCCCTATATACGGGATGTCCCGGCTAATATGGGACAGTTGGCAACGCTAGCGGTGAAGGACGGAGATGGGTCACATGCAGGCAGAGAGTAGTTTGTCAAGGCACCATGTTGAGCATGGACATTGTGGGCTGAAGGGCCTGTTCCTGTGCTGTACTGCTCAATGTTCTACGATGCTGGATCTTGAAGGCCCTGTCACATGCCTCACAGTTTTCACCCCATCCAACCTCAGTGGGGCAGCTGTGGCTCGGTGGCGCAGCGGTAGAGTTGCTGCCTCACAGCGCCGGAGACCCGGGTTCCATCCCGAGCACAGGCGCTGTCTGTATGGAGTTTGTACGTTTTCCCCGTGACCTGCGTGGGTTTTCTCCGGGTGCTCCGGTTTCCTCCCACACTCCAAAAGACGTACAGGTTTGTTAGGGTGATCGTTGGTCGGCATGGGCTAGGTGGGCCGAAGGGCCTGTTTCCATGCTGTATCCTCCAATCCAATCTAAAATAAGAAAAATGAAAAGTGTAATTGCTGATAAAAATGACATTTCTCGAGAAAAATCATCGATCTGTAACATTAAACATGTAAACATTTCTTCACTGAACTCACTGGACATGCTGTACAGCTCTAATCATTTCTGCTTGTTAAAAAAGCTCAGTGTTAGAGAAAATCATATTTTATAACCTGTTTATTATAAATGTGCAATAAAAGTTATTGCAATATTGAACTTCTAATATTAAATTATTGCAACGGCCTCATTTATCACTGTTAGCTTTCTGCCTGCGATATTCATTATGTGCTCATAGTCATAAAGTCATTCGGCATGGAGGCAGGCCATTCGGCCCACCATGTGCATACTGTTAAGTGAGTACCTATTTATATTAATCCCGGAGTAAGTGCTGGGCAGCACAGTAGCCAGAGACCCCCGGTTCAATCGTGACCACGGGTGCTGTCTGCGTGGAGTTTGCACGTTCTCACCGTGACCACGTGGGTTTCCTCCGGGTGCTCCGGTTTTCTTCCAAATCCTAAAGACGTGCGGGTTTGTAGGTTAATTGAGCCCTCTCGGGAATTACCCCTAGAGTGCAGGGAGTGGATGAGAAAGTGGGACAACGTAGAACTAGTGTGAACTAGTGCCCGGGCCTACAGTGTCCGGGCCTACAGTTTCCGGGCCGACAGTGTCCGGGCCTACAGTTTCCGGGCCTGCAGTGTCCGGGCCTGCAGTGTCCAGGCCTGTAGTGTCCGGGCCTACAGTTTCCGGGCCTACAGTGTCCGGGCCTACAGTGTCTGGGCCTACAGTGTCCGGGCCTACAGTTTCCGGGCCTACAGTGTCCGGCCCACAGTGTCCGGGCCTACAGTTTCCGGGCCTACAGTGTCCGGGCTTACACTGGGTGGTCGGCATGGATTCTGTGGGCCGAAGGGCCTGTGTCCGAGCAGTATCTCTAAATATTTCACCCTACAAGGTGTAGTAGTGATCCCATCTCCATAGTGGGTGTGATATTCACAGTGAGCATTGTTCCCAATGTGTCTGTAACATGCATTGGCACATCTTTGGAGTGTGGGAGGAAACCGAAGATCTCGGAGAAAACCCACGCAGGTCACGGGGAGAACGTACAAACTCCGTACAGACAGCGCCCGTAGTCGTGATGGAACCCGGGTCTCTGGCGCTGTGAGGCAGCAACTCTACCGCTGCGCCACCGTGCCGCCCTTCAATGTACACTCAGTCTATGTGGATAGTGTCTGTTGTGTGCATGATATCTGTGCGTGTGCGTGTGCGTGTGCGTGTGCGTGTGCGTGTGCGTGTGCGTGTGCGTGTGCATGTGCGTGTTCCCCACTCCACACTGCCACGCATAGATTCTGCACCAATCCTCCACTGTACATGTTCCCATTGATTTCCCCGATTAGACAACCCTCTGAATCTCACAATTCCCTGTGATTAAAACTCCTGCCTTTATAACATATAACATATATAACATATAACAACTACAGCATGGAAACAGGCCTGTCCGGCCCTACCAGTCCACGCCGACCATTCTCCCTGACCTAGTCTCATCTACCTGCACTCAGACCATAACCCTCCAATCCCCTCCTATCCATATACCTATCCAATTTACTCTTAAATAATAAAATCGAGCCAGCCTCCACCACTTCCACCGGAAGCCCATTCCATACAGCCACAACCCTCTGAGTAAAGAAGTTCCCCCTCATGTTACCCCTAAACCTTTGTCCCTCAATTCTGAAGCTATGTCCCCTTGTTGGAATCTTCCCCACTCTCAAAGGGAAAAGCCTACCCACGTCAACTCTGTCCGTCCCTCTCAAAATTTTAAAAACCTCTATCAAGTCCCCCCTCAACCTTCTACGCTCCAAAGAATAAAGACCCAACCTGTTCAACCTCTCTCTGTAGCCTAAGTGCTGAAACCCAGGCAACATTCTAGTAAATCTCCTCTGTACCCTCTCCATTTTGTCGACATCCTTCCTATAATTTGGCGACCAGAACTGCACACCATACTCCAGATTCGGCCTCACCAATGCCCTGTACAATTTCAACATTACATCCCAACTTCTATACTCGATGCTCTGATTTATAAAGGCAAGCATACCAAACGCCTTCTTCACCACCCTATCCACATGAGATTCCACCTTCTGGGAACAATGCACAGTTATTCCCAGATCCCTCTGTTCCACTGCATTCCTCAATTCCCTACCATTTACCCTGTACGTCCTATTTTGATTTGTCCTACCAAAATGCAGCACCTCACACTTATCAGCATTAAACTCCATCTGCCATCTTTCAGCCCACCCTTCCAAAAGGCCCAAGTCTCTCTGTAGACTTTGAAAATCTACCTCACTATCAACTACTCCACCTATCTTAGTATCATCTGCATATTTACTAATCCAATTTGCCACACCATCATCCAGATCATTAATGTAAATGACAAACAACAGTGGACCCAACACAGATCCTTGGGGCACTCCACTAGACACTGGCCTCCAACCTGACATACAATTGTCAACCGTTACCCTCTGGTATCTCCCATTCAGCCATTGTTGAATCCATCTTGCAACCTCACTATTAATACCCAATGATTTAACCTTCTTAATCAACCTTCCATGTGGAACCTTGTCAAATGCCTTACTGAAGTCCATATAGACAACATCCACAGCCTTGCCCTTATCAATTTCCCTGGTAACCTCTTCAAAAAATTCAAGAAGATTAGTCAAACATGACCTTCCAGGCACAAATCCATGTTGACTGTTTCTAATCAGGCCTTGATTATCCAAATAATTATATATATTGTCCCTAAGTATCTTTTCCATTAATTTTCCCACCACAGACGTCAAACTAATAGGTCTATAATTGCTAGGTTTACTTTTAGAACCTTTTTTAAACAAAGGCACAACATGCGCAATGCGCCAATCTTCCGGCACCATCCCTGTTTCTAATGACGTTTGAAATATTTCCGTCATAGCCCCTGCTATTTCTGCACTAACTTCCCTCAATGTCCTAGGGAATATCCTATCAGGACCTGGAGACTTATCCACTTTTATATTCTTCAAAAGTGTCCGTACCTCCTCTTCTTTAATCCTCCTAATTTCCATCACTACTCTACTTGTTTCGCTTACCTCACATAATTCAATATCCTTCTCCTCGGTAAATACCGAAGAAAAGAAATTGTTTAATATCTCCCCCATTTCTTCCGGCTCAGCACATAGCTGACCACTCTGACTCTCTAATGGACCAATTTTATCCCTCACTATCCTTTTGCCATTGACATATCTGTAGAACCCCTTGGGGTTTACTTTTACATTACTTGCCAAAGCAGCCTCATATCTTTTTTTCGCTTTTCTAATTTCCTTTTTAAGATTCCTTTTACATTCTTTATATTCCTCAAGAACCTCATTTACTCCCTGCCGCTTATATTTATTGTATATCTCCCTCTTTTTCCGAACCAAGTGTCCAATTTCCCTGGAAAACCATGGCTCTTTCAAATTATTATTCTTTCCTTTCCACCGAACAGGGACATAAAGACTCTGTACTCTCAAAATTTCACCTTTAAATATCCTCCATTTCTCTATTATATCCTTTTCATAAAACAACAATTTCCATTTCACTCCTTTTAAATCCTTTCTCATCTCCTCAAAATTAGCCTTTCTCCAATCCAAAATCTCAACCCTTGGTCCAGATTTGACCTTCTCCATAATGATATTGAAACTAATGGCATTATGATCACTAGACCCAAAGTGCTCCTCAACACATACCTCCGTCACCTGACCCATCTCATTTCCTAACAGGAGGTCCAACACTGCCCCTTCTCTGGTAGGCACCTCTACGTATTGCTGCAAAAAACTATCCTGCACACATTTTACAAACTCCAAACCATCCAGCCCTTTAACAGAATGTGATTCCCAGTCTATATACGGAAAATTGAAATCACCCACAATCACCACTCTGTGCTTACTACTAATATCTGCTATCTCCTTACATATTTGCTCTTCCAATTCTCGTTCCCTATTTGGCGGTCTATAATACACCCCTATAAGTGTTGCTAAACCTTTCTCATTTCTGAGTTCCACCCAAACAGCCTCCTTAATCGAGCCTTCTAGTCTGTCCTGCCAAAGCACTGCTGTGATATCCTCCCTGACAAGCAATGCAACACCCCCACCTCTTGCCCCTCCGATTCTATCACATCTGAAACAATGAAATCCTGGAATATTTAATTGCCAATCGCAACCCTCCTGCAACCATGTTTCACTGATCGCCACAACATCATACTTCCAGATGTCAATCCAGGCTCTAAGCTCATTCACCTTTCTTACAATGCTCCTAGCATTAAAATATACACATTTAAGGGACCCATCATTTCTTATTCTCAGTTTATTTCTTTTCCCTGCCCCACTCCCCACCGTTCCCTAAGAGGTGGCGCAGCGGTAGAGTTGCTGCCTCACAGCGCCGGAGACGCAGGTTCGATCCCGACTACGGGTGCTGTCTGTACGGAGTTTGTACAATAGACAATAGGTGCAGGAGGAGGCCATTCGGCACTTCGAGCCTGTACGCACCGCCATTCAATGTGATCATGGCTGATCATTCTCAATCAGTACCCCGTTCTTGCCTTCTCCCCATACCCCCTGACTCCGCTATCCTTAAGTGCTCTATCTAGCTCTCTCTTGAATGCATTCAGAGAATTGGCCTCCACTGCCTTCTGAGGCAGAGAATTCCACAGATTCACAACT
Organism: Rhinoraja longicauda; assembly: GCF_053455715.1. NCBI lineage: Eukaryota > Metazoa > Chordata > Chondrichthyes > Rajiformes > Arhynchobatidae > Rhinoraja > Rhinoraja longicauda. The sequence goes on from NC_135993.1 coordinate 12,078,407, forward strand.
CTCTGACTGAAAAAGTTTTTCCTCATCTCCGTTCTAAATGGCCTACCCCTTATTCTTAAACGGTGGCTCCCCGTACGTTCTCCCCGTGACCTGCGTGGGTTTTCTCCGAGATCTTCGGTTTCCTCCCACACTCCAAAGACCTACAGGTTTGTAGGTTAATCGGCTTGGTTTAAAGGCAAATTGTCCCTAGTGTGTGTAGGATAGTGTTAGTGTGCGGGGATCGCTGGTCGGCGCGGACTCGGTGGGCTGAAGGACCTGTTTCCACGCTGTATCTCTTAAATTAAAACCTGCCGTTGCCCTGCTGAGACCATGGTACAGCAGGCAGCAATGTAACACAAAACCATCACACTTACAGGGGGCGGGATACGTTGCCATCAATTTTACACAGACAGCTGGCACAAAGGGCACACTGGAAAGGGTGCGGAGAAGATTCACAAGGATGTTGCCAGGACTCGAGGGCCTGAGCTACAGGGAGAGGTTGAGCAGGCTGGGACTCTATTCCTTGGAGAGCAGGAAGATGAGGGGTGATCTTATAGAGGTGTACAAAATCATGAGAGGAATAGATCGGGTCGACGCACAGAGTCTCTTGCCCAGAGTAGGGGAATCGAGGACCAGAGGACATAGGCACAAAACGCTGGAGTAACTCAGCGGGACAGGCAGCATCTCTGGAGAGAAGGAAGGGGTGACGTTTTGGGTCGAGACCCTTCTTCAGACTGTATACACAAACGTACAAATACATACACACCAAAAACAAACAATAATAGTGCAATAGTAACAATAATAGTCTATGCAGTTCAGATCTTATTTGAGTTATTATTTGGGTTATAACATTGTGCACATGTGAGACAGCACGTAGCTTGTCTGATCGCTGCAGACAGACTTGGGTTGTTGAACATGGTGCTGCATTAAGGCAGCTGCTAGAAGTGCGGCACGGTGGAGCAGCGGGTAGAGCCGCTGCCTCACGGCGCCAGAGACCCGGGTTCAATCCTGACCTCGAGTGCTGTCTGTGTGCAGTTTGTACGTTCTCCCTGTGACCGCCTGGGTTTCCTCCGGGCGCTCCGGTTTCCTCCCACATCCCAAAGACGTGCGGGTTTGTAGGTTAATCAGCCCAGCACTCTGTGAAACGTCACCTATCCATGTTCTCCACAGATGCTGCCTGACCCACTGAGTTACTCCAGCACTCTGTGAAACGTCACCTATCCATGTTCCCCAGAGATGCTGCCTGACCCGCTGAGTTACTCCAGCACTCTGTGAAACGTCACCTATCCATGTTCTCCACAGATGCTGCCTGACCCGCTGAGTTACTCCAGCAATTTGTGTCACAGCGTTACGGGCGGTACGGTGGCGCAGCGGTAGAGTTGCTGCCTCACGGCGCCAGAGACCCGGGTTCGATCCTGACTACAGGTGCTGTCTGCATGTTCTCCCGGTGACCTGCGTGGTGCTTTGGTGGTACATTGTTGGTCACATGTGCCGAGGTACAGTGAAATTCATTTTTGTATACAGTTCAGTACGTGTGTCACTCGACATGTGCACTTAGATGCATCTTAGATAAGCATCTCAGATACAGTGCAAGTGTACATCAATACAGTGCGTGGGTTTTCTCCGGGTGCTCCGGTTTCCTCCCGCACTTCAAGAAAGGAGGGAGAGAGAAAACGGGTAATTATAGACCAGTTAGTCTGACATCAGTGGTGGGGAAGATGCTGGAGTCAATTATAAAAGACGAAATTGCTGAGCATTTGGATAGCAGTAACGGGATCATTCCGAGTCAGCATGGATTTACGAAAGGGAAATCATGCTTGACAAATCTACTGGAATTTTTTGAGGATGTAACTAGGAAAATTGACAAGGGAGAGTCAGTGGATGTGGTGTACCTCGACTTTCAGAAAGCCTTCGACAAGGTCCCACATAGGAGATTAGTGGGCAAAATTAGGGCACATGGTATTGGGGGTAGGGTACTGACATGGATAGAAAATTGGTTGACAGACAGAAAGCAAAGAGTGGGGATAAATGGGTCCCTTTCGGAATGGCAGGCAGTGACCAGTGGGGTACCGCAAGGTTCGGTGCTGGGACCCCAGCTATTTACGATATACATTAATGACTTAGACGAAGGGATTAAAAGTACCATTAGCAAATTTGCAGATGATACTAAGCTGGGGGGTAGTGTGAATTGTGAGGAAGATGCAATAAGGCTGCAGGGTGACTTGGACAGGTAGTGTGAGTGGGCGGATACATGGCAGATGCAGTTTAATGTAGATAAGTGTGAGGTTATTCACTTTGGAAGCAAGAATAGAAAGGCAGATTATTATCTGAATGGTGTCAAGTTAGGAGGAGGGGGAGTTCAACGAGATCTGGGTGTCCTAGTGCATCAGTCAATGAAAGGAAGCATGCAGGTACAGCAGGCAGTGAAGAAAGCCAATGGAATGTTGGCCTTCGTAACAAGAGGAGTTGAGTATAGGAGCAAAGAGGTCCTTCTACAGTTGTACCGGGCCCTGGTGAGACCGCACCTGGAGTACTGTGTGCAGTTTTGGTCTCCAAATTTGAGGAAGGATATTCTTGCTATGGAGGGCGTGCAGCGTAGGTTCACTAGGTTAATTCCCGGAATGGCGGGACTGTCGTATGTTGAAAGGCTGGAGCGATTGGGCTTGTATACACTGGAATTTAGAAGGATGAGGGGGGATCTTATTGAAACATATAAGATAATTAGGGGATTGGACACATTAGAGGCAGATAACATGTTCCCAATGTTGGGGGAGTCCAGAACAAGGGGCCACAGTTTAAGAATAAGGGGTAGGCCATTTAGAACGGAGATGAGGAAGAACTTTTTCAGTCAGAGGGTGGTGAAGGTGTGGAATTCTCTGCCTCAGAAGGCAGTGGAGGCCAGTTCGTTGGATGCTTTCAAGAGAGAGCTGGATAGAGCTCTTAAGGATAGCGGAGTTAGGGGGTATGGGGAGAAGGCAGGAACGGGGTACTGATTGAGAGTGATCAGCCATGATCGCATTGAATGGCGGTGCTGGCTCGAAGGGCTGAATGGCCTACTCCTGCACCTATTGTCTATTGTCTATTGTCTATTGTAAGACGTATAGGTTTGTAGGTTAATTGGCTTTGGTATAAATGTAAATTGCCACAAGTGTGTGTGGGATAGTGTTAGTGTGCGGGGTTCAAACGGCCTGTTTTTCGTGCTGTATCACTAAACTAAACTAAACTGAACTAAGCTAACAGGTTTTTTTTGCATGCTCTCCAATCAGATAGGATAAACAGTACCACCCATAAATATAATCAAACTCAGTCCCTGAGATGGCGGGACTGTCATATGAGGAAAGATTGGAAAGACTAGACTTGTATTCACTGGAGTTTAGAAGGATTAGAGGGGATCTTACAGAAACATATACAATTATAAAAGGACTGGACAAGCTAGATGCAGGAAAAATGTTCCCAATGTTGGGGGAGTCCAGAACCAGGGGCCACACAGCCTTAGAATAAAGGGGAGGCCATTTAAAACTGAGGTAAGATGGAATTTTCTCACCCAGAGAGTTGTGAATTTGTGGAATTCTCTGCCACAGAGGGCAGTGGAGGCCAAATCACTGGATGTCTTTAAGAGAGAGTTAGATAGAGCTCTAGGGGCTAGTGGAATCAAGGGATATGGGGAGAAGGCAGGCACGGGTTACTGATTGTGGATGATCAGCCATGATCACAATGAATGGCGGTGCTGGCTCGAAGGGCCAAATGGCCTCTTCTTGCACCTATTTTCACTGTTTCTATGCTATGGGCCAAATTCAGTAAATAGCACCAATATGCAACACAGATGACCCTGGGACTATTGCCACCAGTCCCACCTGCCCGCGTTTGGCCCATATCCCTCCATTATAAAGTATGTCAAAGCTAAGTACTTGAAGACAGTCAAAGAGTGATACAGTGTGGAAACAGGCCCAACTTGCCCACACCGGCAAACATGTCCCAGCTACCCTAGTCCCACTTGCCTGCGTTTGGTCCATATCCCTCCAAAACTGTCCTATCCATGTACCCGTCCAACCGTTTATTAAACGTTGGGATAGTCCCAGCCTCAACTACCTCCTCTGGCAGCTCGTTCCACACACCCTCCACCCTCTCTGCGGGAAAGTTACCCCTCGAGTTCCTTGTAAATCTTTTCCCCTTCACTGTAAAAGGGGAGGGGACGAGTCTGGTACTATTCTCCTCGTGTCTTGAGATCGGAGATATAAGAAAATAACTGCAGATGCTGGTACAAATCGAAGGTATTTATTCACAAAATGCTGGAGTAACTCAGCGGGTCAGGCAGCATCTCAGGAGAGAAGGAATGGGTGACGTTTCGGGTCGAGACCCTTCTTCAGACTGAAGAAATTGAGATCGGAGATAATCTAGATGCAGAAACGGCAGCTGGGGGGGGGGGGGATGAAGGGGGAGCAGGTCGGAGTAAATGATTATGCCTCGGCAGACAGAAAACCTCACAAATTAATTTGTACTGGGGGAGGAAAATGATTTTTCTCCCTGTGTCAACTGCTTGATTAAAACTGGTTGTTAAGTGACCTCCGGGGAGGGAAGATTTATGAGTAATATTGCAAGTGATATTTAAGAGGCGACCTGACGAGCTGGGTAATGGGTCCCTTGGCCGATGAATTTCATTGCCTGTAGATTTGTCAACTGCTCCATGTTTGCCCAGCCCCATGCAAACAGTCATTACTGCCATCCATCTTCAGCTGTGGGGACCGCTTTACTAGCCCGCCTTCCTCCCCCCCCTCCCCACCACCCCCACCCCCCCCACCCCCCCCCCCCCCCCCCGCCCGCCTCTCCCCTCCCCGCTCCCCGCATCACCACCGCTGCAGGACCCGTCCCGCGCATTAACGCACGCAGCAGCCAATGCAAATCTGCTCATTATTGCATTATAACAAACAGAATTTATTGCTCACTTTCCCCCTTCGTTTCCCCCATCAATTATTTATAAGGGCCGAAGACAGGGTGGGGGGGGAGATGAAAAACACGGCATCTATTAGTCACACGTTTGGTCTTTTAGGCATTATTGCATCTTAACATGTGTATGTGTGTGTGTGTGTGAGTGTGTGTGTGTGTGTGTGTGTGTGAGTAACTGTGTGTGTGTGTGTGTGTGTGTGTGTGTGTGTGTGTGTGTGTGTGTGTGTGTGTGTGTGTGTGTGTGTGTGTGTGTGTCTATGTGTGTCTAGTTTAGTTTAGAGATACAGCGGGGAAACAGGCCCTTCGGCCCACCGGGTCCACGCCGACCAGCGATCCCCGCACACTAACACTATCCTACACCCACTAGGGACAATTTTTACATTAACCAAGCCAATTAACCTACAAACCTGCACGTCTTTGGAGTGTGGGAGGAACCCAAAGATCCCGGAGAAAACCCACGCAGGTCACATGGAGAACGTGCAAACTCCGTACAGACAGCGCCCGTAGTCGGGATGGAACCCGGGTCTCCAGCGCTGCATTCACTGTAAGGCGGCAACTCTACTGCTGCTCCACCGTGCTGCCCTGTGAGTGTGTGTGTGAGTGTGTGTGTGAGTGTGTGTGTGAGTGTGTGTGTGTGTATGTGTGTGTGTGTGGCTCTGTGTGTGTCTGTGTGCGTGTGTGCGTGTCTGAGCGTGTGTGTGCACGTGTGTTTGTGTATGTGCGTGTGTGTGTGTGCCTGTGTCTGTGTCTATGTGGCTGTGTGTGTGTGTGTGTCTGTATGTGTCTATGTGTGTCTTGTTTAGTTTAGAGATACAGCGCGGAAAAAGGCCCTTCGGCCCACCGGGTCCGCGCCGACCAGTGATCCCTGCACACTAACACTATCCTACACACACTAACACTATCCTACACACACTAACACTATCCTACACATACACCAAGCCAATTAACCTACAAACCTGCACGTCTTTGGAGTGTGGGAGGAAAATGAAGATCTCGGAGAAAACCCACGCAGGTCACGGGGAAAACGTACAAACTCCGTACAGACAGCGCCCGTACTCGGGATGGAACCCGGGTCTCCGGCGCTGCATTCGCTGTAAGGCGGCAACTCTACCGCTGTGCCACCGTGCGGTAGGGGTTTAGTTTATTGTCACGTGTGCCGAGGCTCAGTGGAAATGCTTTATTTCTTGCGTGCTGACCACACAGTGGCAGGACGATGTGCAGTAAGAAACTGCAGACGCTGGTCTCAACCGAATATAGACACGAAAAGCTGGAGTAACTCAGCAGGGCAGGTCTGAAGGAGAGTTTCGACCCCAGCCGCAGTGTACAGATACATGATAAGGGAATAACGTTTAGTGCAAGGTAAAGCCAGTAAAGTCCGATCAAGGATAGTCCGAGGGTCACCAATGAGGTAGATAGTAGTTCAGCACTGCTCTCTGGTTGTGGTAGGATGGTTCAGTTGCCTGATAACAGCTGGGAAGAAACTGCCCCTGAATCTGGAGGTGAGCGTTTTCACACTTCTGTACCTCTTGCCCGATGGGAGAGGGGAGAAGAGGGAGTGGCCGGGGTGAGACTGGTCCTTGATTGTGCTGCTGGCCTTGCCGAGGCAGCGTGAGGTGTAGATGGAGTCGATGGAAGGGAGGTTGGTTTGTGTGATGGTCTGGGCTGCGTCCACTTTTCTCTGCAATTTCTTGCGGTCTCGGATGGAGCTGTTCCCAAATCGTGCTGTGATGCAAACTGATGAAATGCTTTCTGCGGTGCTTTCTATAGTCTTTGATGATGTCTTTGACCTCAATCGTTGACCCTGTTAGTCTCCCCACAAACAACACCTTGACCTGCTGTGTATTTCCAGCCCTTGCTGGGTTCAGTTTAGCATAGTTTAGTTTAGACATACAGCTAGGGTTGCCAACTTCTTCACTCCCAAATAAGGGACAAAGGGTGATGTCACCACACCGCGCCCCACGTGACCTCACCCAGCCAGCGGCCACGTGCTCCCACTCCACCAATGAACGCACTCGGCCCTGCTCCCCGAACATACTCCGTTAGCCTACAGTGTCCGGGCCCACAGTGTCCGGGCCTACAGTGTCCGGGCCTACAGTGTCCGGGCCTACAGTGTCCGGGCCTACAGTGTCCGGGCCTACAGTGTCCGGGCCTACAGTGTCCGGGCCTACAGTGTCCGGGCCTACAGTGTCCGGGCCTACAGTGTCCGGGCCTACACTGTCCGGGCCTACAGTGTCCGGGCCTACAGCGTCCAGTCCTACAGCGTCCGGGCCTACAGTGTCCGGGCCTACAGTGTCCGGGCCTACAGTGTCCGGGCCTACAGCAGCCCCCGGGCCTAATACGGGACAAGGGCGGTCCCGTATGGGACAAACCAATTTAGCTCAAAATACGGGATGTCCCGGTTAATATGGGACAGTTGGCAACCCTACCTACAGCATGGAGACAGGCCTACCTTTAGGCCCACCGAGTCCACGCCAACCAGCGATCACCCATTGGAGGAGCGGCCGCCATTGGTAGAGCGGGAGCACGTGGCCGCTGGCTGAGCGAGGTCACATGGGGCGCGGGGCGGTGACGTCACCCTTTGTCCCGTAATTGGAAGTGAGGAAGTTGGCAACCCAACTAATACGGGACAAGGGCGGTCCCGTACAGGATAAACTAATGTAGCCCAAAATACGGGATGTCCCGGCTAATACGGGACAGTTGGCAACACTAGTTAGCTGGCAAAGAGTTAAAAGACAGCACTGGGCCTGTACTCGCTGGAGTTTAGAAGGATGAGAGGTGGACTACATTGAAACGTACCTAATAGTGAGCAGCCTGGATAGAGTGGATGTGGAGAGGATGTTTCCACTAGTGGGAGAGTCTAGGACCAGAGGGCACAGCCTCAGAATGAAAGGACGTTCTTTTAGGAAGGAGATGAGGAGGAATTTCCTTAGTCAGAGGATGAAGAATCTGTGGGTGCCACATTTACCACATTAGATGAGAGATTCCAAACCGATGTCTCACTGGCATTTGGGACTGCGAAGAAAGGTTTAGAGATACAGCTTTTAAACAGGCCCTTCGGCCCACCGATCCACGCCTACCTACCATCAAACACACTTGTTCCACGTTATTCCACTTTCTCATCCACTCCCTGCACACGAGGGGCAATTTACAGAGGGGCCGATTAACCCACAAACCCGCACGTCTTTGGGCTGTGGGAGGAAACCGGAGCACCCGGAGGAAACCCACGCGGTCACGGGGACAACGTGCAAACTCCACACAGACAGTGCAGGTCATACACAGCACACAGATCGAACCCGGTGTGTGTGTGTGTGTGTGTGTGTGTGTGTGTGTGTGTGTGTGTGTGTGTGTGTGTGTGTGTGTGTGTGTGTGTGTGTGTGTGTGTGTGTGTGTGTGCACATATACAGACACACACACAAACACACACACAAGCAAAAACGTTTACACACACACAGACATGCACATAGACACCCACCCACACACACAAATGCACAAACACGCCCACAGACACACCCACACACACCCATTTGCACACACACAGGCTCACACGTACACACACACACACACACACACACACACACACACACACACACACACACATACGTATATATTGCAATATTGATTATTCATTTATCTTAAGCCTTAGTTAAATAACATTGTTTTTAAATTGTGTCCTGTGCTTTTATGTTAGTATATTATGCACCAATGGAATGGCAATAATAATTTTGTTGTATGCAGTGCTTTCAACGACAAATAAAGGCATTCATTCATATATGCACACAGACAACATAGAACAGTACAGCACAAGAACAGGCCCTTCGGCCCACAATATCTGTGCTGAACATGATGCCAAGTTAAATCTGTCTCCTGTGCCCGCACATGATCCATACCCCTCCATTCCCTGCATATCCATGTGCCTATCTAAAAGCCTCTTAAACACCACTATGGTATCTGCCTCCACCACCACCCCTGGCAACATGTTCCAGGCCCCCACCACCCTCTGTGTAAAAACACTTGCCCCACACATCCCCTGTAAACATTCCCCTCTCACCTTAAAGCTGTGCCCTCTGGTCTTTGACATTTCGACCCTGTGGGAAGAAGGTTCTGACTGTCTACCCTGTCTGGGCCCCTCATGATCTTAGAAACTTCTATCAGGTCTCCTCTCAACCTCTGACACTGGAGAGAAAATGACCGAGATTGTCCAAACTCTCCTTCTAGCTAAGTACCCTTTAATCCAGGCAGCATTCTGATGAAGGTCTTCACCACCCTCTCGAAAGCCTTGTGTTCAAGGCACTGCTGCAGAAATGCCAACCAGTCCATTATTGGACTCCAATGAACCCCAATATTGGCACAGGGGCTCCCTCTGGTGTAGAGCCTTAGGAATCAAGTCTGAAGAAGGGTCTCGACCTGAAACGTCACCCATTCCTTCTCTCCAGAGATGCTGCCTGACCCGCTGAGTTACTCCAGCTTTTCGAGTCTACCTGAGGAAGGATTGATACTGGTTTTTATTCACAAAATGCTGGAGTAACTCAGCGGGACAGGCAGCATCTGTGGAGGGAAGGAATGGGTAACGTTTTAGGTCGAGACTTGTGTCACGCTGGCCACCGTTACCATCAGGATGAAGGTACAGAAGCATGAAAACCAGCACAAGCAGGGTTCAAGGACAGCTTCTTCCCAGTGAACACTGCACAACATTAACCTCAACTCTGAACTTCCATGGACAGTCGGGAAAAAAACTGCAGATGCTGGTTAAAATCGAAGGTAGTCACAAAATGCTGGAGTAACTCAGCGGGTCAGGCAGCATCTCGGGAGAGAAGGGTCTCGACCCGAAACGTCACCCATTCTTTCTCTCCAGAGATGCTGCCTGACCCTCTGAGTTACTCCTGCATTTTGTGTTGACCTTTTATGGACAGTCTTTGGTTGGATGCACGAAAGACTTTGGGGTTAATTTTACACTAGTATTGTGGTTATTGCTTTATTGATTTTTTTAAATTAATGTATTTATTTTTATTATTGTGTATTATCTGTGTGTGTGTTGCGTTCACAGGCCTGTTAAGCTACTGCAAGTAAGGATTTCATTGCTCGATATAACAATTAAACTCTTTTCAACTGTTGATATACAGGGACTTTAAACCTTAGACTTTAAACTTTAGACTTAACTTTAGACTTCAGAGATGCAGCGCGGAAACAGGCCCTTCGGCCCACCGAGCCCGTGCCGACCAGCGACACACTAGGGACAATTTACAATGTTTACCGCAGAAAATTAACCTACAAACCTCTTTAGAGTGCGGGAGGAAACCGGGGCACCCGGAGGAAACCCACCTGGTCACAGGGAGAACGTACAAACTCCGTACGCATTGATCGATTAAAAGATACAGTGTTGAAACAGGCCCTTCGGCCCATCAAGTCCACGCCAACCATCAATAACCTGTTCACACCAGTTCTGTGTTGTCCCACTTTCTCAACCACTCCCTGCACACCAGAGGGCAATAGACAGAGGGGCCGATTAACCCACAAACCCGCACGTCTTTGGGATGAAACCGGAGAGGGCGGTCACGGTGGCGCAGCGGTAGAGTTGCCGCTTCACAGCGAACGCAGCGCCGGAGACCCGGGTTCCATCCCGACTACGGGCGCTGTCTGTACGGAGTTTGTACGTTCTCCCCGTGACCTGCGTGGGTTTTCTCCGAGATCTTCGGTTTCCTCCCACACTCCAAAGGCGTGCAGGTTTGTAGGTTAATTGGCTTTGGTATAAATGTAAAAATTGTCCCTAGTGTGCGTAGGATAGTGTTAGTGTGCGGGGATCGCTGGGCGGCGCGGACTTGGTGGGCCGAAAGGGCCTGTAACTCTAAACTAAACTAAACTAAACTCTAAACTAAACTGAACCCGGAGGAAACCCACGCGGTCACGGGGAGAACGTGCAAACTCCACTCAGACTGCACCCGAGGTCGGGATCGAACCGGGCACCCTCTCTCAGCCAACAAGTGTGCAGACAGTGCTACCCTCTGCACGACCCATCCATAACTGCAGGGAGTGGGTGGGGGGGGGGGGGGAGGGGGGGGGAGGGGGGGTGGGGGTAGTGTGGTGAAGAAGGCATATGGTATACTTGCCTTCATCGATGAAGACATTGAGTATAGGAGTGGGCAAGTCACGTTGCAGTCTTGTAAGACTTAGGTCAGGCTTCATTTGGAGTACTGCATGGAGTATAGTTTAGTTTAGAGATACAGCACCGAAACAGGCCCTTCTGCCCACCGAGTCTGCGCTGACCAGCGATCCCCGCACACTAACACTATCCTACACACACTAGGGACAATTTTTACACACACACCAATCCAATTAACCTACAAACCTGCACGTCTTTGGAGTGTGGGAGGAAACCGAAGATCTCGAAGGAAACCCACGCAGGTCACGGGGAGAACGTACAAACTCCGTGCAGACAGCGCCCGTAGTCGGGATGGAACCCGGGTCTCCGGCGCTGCATTCGCTGTAAGGCAGCAACTCTACCGCTGCGCCACCATTCGGCCCTTCATGCCTGATATGTATATATATATTCCTTTATTTGTGCCACACCGGGGAAATTTACAATTTCTCTATCCCTGCCCCTCAATCTCATTCTCCTGCCTTCTCCCCATAACCCCTGACACCCGTACTGATCAAGAATCTATCTATCTCTGCCTTAAAAATATCCACTGACTTGTCCTCCAAAGCCCTCTGTGGCAATGAGTTCCACAGACTCACTACAATCTGACTAAAGAAATTTCTCCTCATCTCCTTCCTAAAGGAACGTCCTTTAATTCTGAGGCTGTGCCCTCTGGTCCTGGACTCTCCCACTAGGGGAAACATCGCGGGGAGAAGGCAGGAGAGTGGGGTTCACCATTTGCATATCGTTCACTAATTTGTTCTCTGCACCTTTTCACATCTCTCATCTGAACCTGTTCTTGATCAGTGCGGGCGTCAGTGGTTATGGGGAGAAGGCAGGAGAATGGGGTTGAGAGGGAGAGATAGGTCAGCCATGATTGAATGGCAGAGTAGACTTGATGGGCCGAATGGCCTAATTCTGCTCCTATCACTTATGAACATCCGCTCTATCCAGGCCTTTTCCTATCCAGTTCGCTTCCATGAGTTTCCTCCTCCCCCACCCCCGTCTTTCTAAACTCCAGCGAGTACAGGCCCAGTGCCATCAAACGCTCCTCCTATGTTAACCCTAGGGTTGCCAACTGTCCCGTATTAGCCGGGACATCCCGTATTTTGGGCTAAATTGGTTTGTCCTGTACGGGACCGCCCTTGTCCCGTATTAGCCCCGTGGTACGCTGTAGGCCCGGACGCTGTAGGCCTTGACGCTGTAGGCCTGGGTGCTGCAGGTCCAGACAGTGTATGCCCGGACACTGTAGGCCCCGACACTGTAGGCCAGGACACTGTAGGCCCGGACACTGTAGGCCCGGACACTGTAGGCCCGGACACTGTAGGCCCAGACACTGTAGGCCCGGACACTGTAGGCCCGGACACTGTAGGCCCAGACACTGTAGGCCCGGACACTGTAGGCCCGGCACTGTAGGCCCAGAGACCCAGGCACTGCCTAACGGAGGTTGCTTAGCAACCCGCCTCCCGGCACGGGCGGCCGCCATTGGTGGAGCGGGAGCACGTGGCCGCTGGCTGGGTGAGGTCACGTGGGGCGCGGGGCGGTGACGTCACCTATTGTCCCTTATTTGGGAGTGAGGAAGTTGGCAACCCCCTGGTTAACCCACTCATTCCTGGGATGGTTCTCTGCGCTGGTCTCCACGTCAAACAGCGGCGAACAAAAGACGGGCGGAGAGAGAGATGGATGAAGCCGGGAAACCCGCTGGGAAATTAGACGGCTTCCCTCCACAGAGGGGCCATTGCAAAGCCCGCACATTAGACGGCAATCTCAGGACAAATCTAATTAGTGTTGCAGTGCCTTAGAGAAGCTGCTTACGGATACCAGCTGTTGCCCCCAGCAGAGGGGGGCGGGGGGGGCGGGGGGGCTGGGGCGGGGGCGGGGGCGGCAGGGTAGGGCGGGGGGGTGGGGACGGGAGGGGAGGGCAGGGGTGGAGGGGGTGGGAGGGGGGTTGGGGGGAGGAAAACCGCCTGGAATAATCTTTCTCCTTATTTTTCACCCTGTGTGTGTGTTAATCCAGAGTCGGCAGAGTGCGGGGAGAAGGGGGAGAGGAGGGGAGAGAGGAGGAGGGGGAGGAGGGGGGAGAGAGGGGGGGTGAGAGGAGGGGGGAGAGGAAGGAGAGAGGAAGGAGAGGGGAGGAGGGGGAGGAGGGGGGAGAGAGGGGGGGGTGAGAGGGGAGAGATGGGAAGATGGGGGACAGGAGGGGGAGAGAGGAGGAGGGGGGAGAGGAGGAGAGGGGAGGGGAAGAGGTGGGATGGGGAGAGGAGGGGAAGAGAGGAAGGAGAGAGGAGGGGAGAGGAGGGGGAGAGGGGGAGAGGGAGAGGGGAGAGGAGGAGGGGGATAGGGAGGGGAGGGGGAGAGGGAGGAGAGGGGAGAAGGAGGGGGGGAGAGATGGGATGGGGGGGGAGGAAAGGCCTCAAAAGTCAGCCGCGTTTAACAACTCCTGTTTGGAGGAAGGGAGCGATTGTTTGCAGCTCGAGCGACCCAGGCCAGGGGCAAGAGTGGCAGGTGTCAGCACATGATGGATGACTCCATTTCCCCTCTCCCTCGCCTGCTGCCACCCCCAGCCTCAGTCATCCATCATCCGTATCGCAGCCTCTGACAGCAGCAGAATGCCCTGCGTTTGGGACTGGGCGGGAGGGGAGAGGAGGGGAGGGGAGGGGAGGGAGGGGGGAGATGGTGGTGGGGGGAGGGGGCTGGAGAACCACCAGGAGACACACTAGTGAAAGACCACTAGATAAAGGCAACTCTACAGCTATGCCATAGTGTAAGGCTTTAAGGTGGAGACAGGTAACTATCTGAAAGACCGAGGGATTGAGGATTTTTACGTAGAGTTGAGATCAGCCACAATCATATTCGTTGGCACGAAATCAGTGTTTCAGTGTAAGTAATTGCCCCATATCTGAGGAAGGATGTGCTGGCTCTGGAGAGGGTCCAGAGGAGGTTTACAAGAACGATCCCAGGAATGAGTGGGTTAACCTATGATGAGCGTTTGTTGGCACTGGGCCTGTACTCGCTGGAGTTTAGAAGGATGAGGGGGGACCTCATTGAAACGTACAGAATAGTGAAAGGCCTGGATAGAGTGGATGTGGAGAGGATGTTTCCACTGGTGGGAGAGTCTAGGAATAGAGGGCACAGCCTCAGAATTAAAGGACGTTCCTTTAGGAAGGAGATGAGGAGGAATTTCTTTAGTCAGAGGGTGGTGAATCTGTGGAATTCTTTGCCACAGACGGCTGTGGAGGCCACAAGTCAGTGGATATTTTTAAGGCAGAGATCGACAGATTCTTGATTAGTGCGGGTGTCAGGGGTTATGGGGAGAAGGCAGGAGAATGGGGTTAGGAGGGAGAGATAGGTCAGCCATGATTGAATGGCGGAGTAGACTTTGACCAAGTGGTTTATCACTTATGAACATGAACTTTCTTTAGTTTAGTTTAGTTTAGAGATACAGCGCGGAAACAGGCCCTTCGGCCCACCGAGTCCGCGCCGACCAGCGATCCCCGCACACTAACACTATCCAACACACACTAGGGACAATTGACATTTCTACCAAGCCAATTAACCTACAAACCTGCACGTCTTTGGAATGTGGGAGGAAACCGAAGATCTCGGAGAAAACCCACGCAGGTCACGGGGAGAACGTACAAACTCCGTACAGACAGCGCCCGTAGTCGGGATGGAACCCGGATCTCCGGCGCTGTGAGGCAGCAACTCTACCTAATTTCGTTTGCGGGGATAATGGTAGTGACTTCCATAGACTACATAGATCCAACCTGGAACCATAAACATATAGACCCCTAGGGTCATAGAGTGATACAGTGTGGAAACAGGCCCTTCAGCCCAACTTGCCCACACTGGCCAACAATGTCCCAGCTACACTAGTCCCACCTGCCCGCGTTTGGTCCATATCCCTCCAAACCTGTCCTATCCATGTACATGTCTGTTTCTTAAAAGATGGGATAGTCCCAGCCTCAACTACCTCCTCTGGCAGCTTGTTCCATACACCCACCACCCTCTGTGTGGAAAAGGTTACCCCTCAGGTTCTGATGAAGTCTTGCAGCACCTCACATTACTCTGCCGAGTTTGTTCTGTCATTCAGTGGAAGAGTTGTTGGTAGGGTTGCCAACTTCCTCACTCCCACATAAGGGACAAAGGGTGGCGTCACCGCCCCGTGCCCCACGTGACCTCACCCAGCCAGCGGCCATGTGCTCCCGCTCCAACAATGGCGGTCGCCTGGGCCGGGAGGCGGGTTGCTACGCAACCTCCGTTAGGAAGCACCTGGGCCCCCAGATCAACACTGTTCGGACCTACAATGTCCAGACCTAGCATGTCCGGGCCTACAGCATCCGAGCCTACAGTGTGCGGGCCTACAACGTCCGGGCCTACAGTGTCCGGGCCTACAGCGTCCGGGCCTACAGTGTCCGGGCCTACAGTGTCTGGGCCTACAGTGTCCGGGCCTACAACGTCCAGACATAGAATGTCCAGGCCTACAGTGTCTGGGCCTACAACGTCCGGGCCTACAACGTCCGGGCCTACAGTGTCGGGGCCTACAGTGTCCGGGCTTACAGTGTCCGGGCCTACAGTGTCCGGGCCTACAGCGTCCGGGCCTACAGTGTCCGGGCCTACAACGTCCGGGCCTACAGTGTCCGGGCCTACAGTGTCCAGGCCTACAGTGTCCGGGCCTACAGCGTCCGGGCCTACAGTGTCCAGGCCTACAGTGTCTGGGCCTACAGTGTCTGGGCCTACAACGTCCAGACATAGAATGTCCAGGCCTACAGTGTCCGGGCCTACAACGTTCGGGCCTACAAAGTCCGGGCCCACAGTGTCGGGGCCTACAGTGTCCGGGCCTACAGTGTCCGGGCCTACAGCGTCCGGGCCTACAGCGTCCGGGCCTACAGTGTCCGGGCCTACAGTGTCCGGGCCTACAGTGTCCGGGCCTACAGTGTCCGGGCCTACAGTGTCTGGGCCTAATACGGGACAAGGATGGGCCTGTATGGGACAAACTAATTTAGCCCAATATTCGGGATGTCCCGGCTAATACGGGACAGTTGGCGACCCCTAATCAAGGCCCCCCATGCTCCCCAGTTGTGCGGCCACGATGTAAGAGCCTCTGTTGCCCTCCCCTTTGCCATCTGCCTGCCCCGGGGCAACACTTACACCTGCGACCTTCGTCACTCACAGTGAGCTTGCCCAGCCAGGGCATCGTTGGTGTGAGTGGGATCGCACTGTGCACTTTCATCCACCCTCTCCCCTCCGCCCGGTCGGCCACCGTGCCGGCGTGGGTGCTTGGGAGGGAGGAAAGCAATCTCGTCCTTCCATTGATTTTGCTCAGAGGCGATTTATTTTCTCTTGCGCGGCCTGTGCTAAATTAGTGCCTGTCTCAGATCGATTTCAGTGAGGGAGTGTTGTGTGGGCGGTGTGAAGCTAGCAAAGGCTTTGCACGCTCTCTGCGGAAGACCTTTAAAGGGGCAGTGCCCACTTGCCTGGCAAATGCCAGCTGAAATTGGTTTGTTTACACCGTTTGTATCTTTTGTGTGTGCGTACGTGTGTGTACATGTGTGTGTGTGTACGTACGTGTGTGTACATGTGTGTGTGTACGTACGTGTGTGTGTGTGTACGTGTGTGTGTGTGTGTACGTACGTGTGTGTGTACGTACGTATGTGTACATGTGTGTGTGTGTACATACGTGTGTGTGTACGTACGTGTGTGTGTACGTATGTGCGTGTGTACGTACGTGTGTGTGTACGTATGTGTGTGTGTTCATATGTGTGCGTGTGTGTACGTACGTGTGTGTACGTATGTGTGTGTGTACATTTGTGTGTACGTATGTGTGTGTGTGTACATACGTGTGTGTACATGTGTGTGTACGTATGTGTGTGTGTATGTACGTATGTGTGTGTGTACGTATGTGTGTGTGTGTATGTATGTGTGTGTGTGTGTACGTTTGTGTGTGTGTATGTATGTGCGTGTGTGCGTATGTGTGTACGAATACGTATGTGTGTGTGTACGTATGTGTGTGTGTACGTATGTGTGAATATAGGTATATATATCTCTAAATATATATATATGTATGATATATATATATATATGTATTTGTGAGTGTGTATATGTGTACATATAGATCATATATGTATATATTTTTAAAAGTCCAGTGTGTATATATGCACACATTTTATTTTTGTACGTATATACATATGTGTGCGTATGTGCATATATGTACACACACCTGAACTATTTTTTCTTGTTTATTATATTGTTTACTGTGTACCATAGAAACATAGAAAATAGGTGCAGGAGGAGGCCATTCGGCCCTTCGAGCCCGCACCGCCATTCATTGTGATCATGGCTGATCATCCACAATCAGTAACCCGTGCCTGCCTTCTCCCCATATCCCTTGATTCCACTAGCCCCTCGAGCTCTATCTAACTCTCTCTTAAATCCATCCAGTGAATTGGCCTCCACTGCCCTCTGTGGCAGAGAATTCCGCAGATTCACAACTCTCTGGGTGAAAGTTTTTCCTCATCTCAGTTCTAAATGGCCTCCCCTTTATTCTTAATAACCATGTTTACATATTCAGCAAGTAAGAATGTCATTGTTCTATCTGGGACATTTGACAATAAAACGTTTTTAATTACCGCCTCATTCTGTGGAGTATTTCGTCCCTGCTGCTGCTGGGACGGTGTTCAGTTTGGAGATACAGCGCGCAAACAGGCCCTTCGGCCCACCGAGTCCGTGCCGACCAGCGATTACCCGCTCACACTAGTTTAATTTGGACATACAGCTTGCAAACAGGCCCTTCGGCCCAACGAGTCCGTGCCGACCAGCGATTACCTTTAGACTTTAGGTTTGCTGCCTGGATTAGAGGTTATTAGCTACAAGGAGAGGTTGGACAGACTTGTATTATTTTCTCTGGAATGTCGGAGATTGCGCGGAGTTCTGATAGATGTCGTTAAGGCGAAAGGGACAAAGTTTTTTGTTTAGTTTAGTTTAGTTTAGAGTTACAGTGTGAAAACTGGCCCTTCTGCCCACCGAGTCCACACCGATCAACGATCATCCGTACACTGATTCTATCCCACACACCAGGGACAATTTACAGAAGTTAATTAATCTACAAACCCGCACGTCTTTGGAGTGTGGGAGGAAACCGGAGCACCCACGGAAAACCCACGCGGTCACGGGGAGAACGTGTAAACTTCAAGCAGGCAGCACCGGAGGTCAGGATCGAACCCGGGACTCTGGAGAAGGTTCTGAGAGGCAGCAGCACTACCCACAGCACATCCCAACGATCCAGAGGCAAGTGTTCAAGGTCAACCATTCTAACACAGGCATTTAGACTCAGCGGGTCAGGCAGCATCTGTGGAGAACATGGATAGGTGACGTTTCACAGAGTGCTGGAGTAACTCAGCGGGTCAGGCAGCATCTGTGGAGAACATGGATAGGTGACGTTTCACAGAGTGCTGGAGTAACTCAGCGGGTCAGGCAGCATCTGTGGAGAACATGGATGGGTGACGTCTCGGGTCGAGACCCTTCTTCAGACTGCGTGTTGGGGGGGGGGGGAGAGGAAAGGTGGAAAAGGGAGAGAGGCTGGGCAAAGCGTGGCAGATAATAGGCCGACATGGCTATAGATTTGGAAAGAAGACGGAATCACAGAGAGGGGGTGGTGAGAGAGAGAGAGTCTCACAAAACTCCTGTCGGAGAGAGGAGGAGAACTTCAATGTAGACATACCTTGAGGAGAATTCACAGCGGAGCGGTCAAAATGTAGAATCAAAGAACTGCAAATATTGGTTAATACACAAAAAGACACAAAGTGCTGGAGTAACTCAGCACATCTTTTGATTTGGACAATTTGGGCGGCACGGTGGCACAGCGGTAGAGTTGCTGCCTCACAGCGCCAAACACCTGGGTTTGATCCCAATTACGGGCGCTGTCTGTACAGAGTTTGTACGTTCTCCTCGTGACCTGCGTGGGTTTTCTCCAAGATCTTCAGTTTCCTCCCACACTCCAATGACGTGCAGGTTTGTAGGTTAATTGGCTTCGGTAGATTGTAAATTGTCCCTAGTGTGTGTAGGATAGTGTTAGTGTGCGGGGATCGCTGGTCGGTGTGGACTCGGTGGGCCGAAGGGCCTGATTTAACCCTTTATCTCTAAAGTCTAAATCTTTTGTTTCGTGGACCCACTTTCATATTGTCCACTAGAGTCAAACACATTTGTAATTACTCATTCTAGGGTAGGATCGCTGTGCCTTAAAGGGAATCAGAACGTGGTTAAATAGACAATAGACAATAGACAATAGGTGCAGGAGGAGGCCATTCGGCCCTTTGAGCCAGCACCGCCATTCAATGTGATCATGGCTGATCATTCACAATCAGTACCCCGTTCCTGCCTTCTCCCCATACCCCCTGACTCCGCTATCCTTAAGAGCTCTATCTAGCTCTCTCTTGAATGCATTCAGAGAATTGGCCTCCACTGCCTTCTGAGGCAGAGAATTCCACAGATTTACAACTCTCTGACTGAAAAAGTTTTTCCTCATCTCCGTTCTAAATGGCCTACCCCTTATTCTTAAACTGTGGCCCCTGGTTCTGGACTCCCCAACATTGGGAACATGTTTCCTGCCTCTAACGTGTCCAACCCCTTAATAATCTTATACGTTTCGATAAGATCCCCTCTCATCCTTCTAAATTCCAGTGTATACAAACCTACACAAACTGCGATGGCCCAGAATTGATCGCGGGCCAACTGCTCGGGGGGCAGATACACTCACCAACAACTCTCACCAACTTGTACAGAAGCGTCGTTGAAAGGATTCTTTCGGCATGCATCACAGCTTAAATGCGGCACGGTGGCGCAGCGGTAGAGTTGCCGCCTTACAGCGAATGCAGCGCCCGGAGACCCAGGTTCGATCCCAACTACGGGTGCTGTCTGTACGGAGTTTGTTACGTTCTCCCCGTGACCTGCGTGGGTTTTCTCCGAGATCTTCGGTTTCCTCCCACACTCCAAAGACGTGCAGGTTTGTAGGTTAATTGCCTTGGGAAAATGTTTTTTTTAAATTGTCCCTAATGGGTGTAGGATGGTGTTAATGTGCGGGGGTCGCTGGTCGGTGCGGACCCAGTGGGCTGAAAGGGCTGTATCTCTAAACTAAACCACGGTCTAGGCTTAAGCTCAGGGGTGACCGCGCTTTTGCGGTTGCAGCTCCTAGACTGTGGAACAGCATCCTCTCCCCATCAGAACTGCCCCCTCCATCCACTCCTTTAAGTCCAGGCTCAAAACCTATTTCTACTCCCTAGAGTTTGAGGCCCTTTTAGTTTAGTTTAGTGATACAGCATGGAAACAGGCCCTTCGGCCCACTGAGTCCGCACCGACCAGCGATCCCCCGTCCACACTAGTTCTACGTTGTGCCACACTAGTTCTCATCCACTCCCTGCACACTGGGGGCACTGAACATACAAGCCCGTACATCTTCTGGGATGTGGACCCATGCGGAGAGTGCGCAAACTCCAACACAGACAGCAGCCGAGCTCAGGATCGAACTGCCCGCCCCGTGGCTAATTCTGCAGCCGGGACCGCGTGGCTCCCCCCGGTACGGCTTGGGTTCAGAGTTCAGTGTTCAGAGATCCCCCCCCACAAATCTGACCTCCACCAATCTGCTGCCCCTCCTACAGTGGCACATCACTGTCAAGTCAGTATTGTGTGTAGCTGCGGACAGCGAGGCCGGCTGTCCAAGTGTACAGGGCAACTCAGATCAGCCTCCGACGTTGGCGGAGAAATGGCGGGTGGAGTTTAACCCGCGCACGTGTGAGGTGCTTCACGTTGGGATGCCAAATGCGAGGAGAAAATACTCAGTTAACGGCAAGAATTGTATCACATTAAGGTGCCAAGTCCACAGCTCCATGAAAGTGGCCACGTTGGTCAAGGTGGTGGAAGGTGTGCTTGCCTTCATTGTCCTGGGCATTGTGGAGAGCACCAACCGCGGGGCCTGTGGACTCGAACACCGTGAAGCCCGCGGTCTCTGGTGAGAAGAGGCCGACCCGGGAGCTCCGTGCCGCGGAGAGAGTTTCGACCGTCCCGACGCGGGGAGTTCCGATCGCCCCGGATGGTTCACCAGCCCCGACCGCCGGTGAACAAAGAGGAAGATGATGGCACTTTATTACCGTGACCGCCCTTGTGAGGATATCCGATAGATGTACTGTAGAACGATCAGGGGCGTAGATAGGGGAGACACTCAAAACTTTCTCCCAGTGTGGAAATGGGAATACGGAGAGAATCATTTACAGGAAAAACAAATGGGAGAATCAGAGTGCCCAGTGGCCAGGCATAGACACAATGGGCCGAATGGCCTCATACTAGAGTCAAAGGAAATACAAAATGTGCAGAAAGCATAAAATAATATTCAGGTCTTAGGGGGTTTGGAAGCTTTGAGGGAGGTGGACCCCTCACACAACATAGAACATGGAACAGTACAGGTAGACACAGAGTGCTGGAGTCACTCAGCGGGTCAGGCAGCATCTGTGGAGAACATGGACACAGAGTGCTGGAGTCACTCAGCGGGTCAGGCAGCATCTGTGGAGAACATGGATAGGTGACGTTTCACAGAGTGCTGGAGTAACTCAGCGGGTCAGGAAGCCTCTCTAGAGAGATGGAATGGGTGACGTTTCGGGTCGAGAGCCTTCAGGGAACGCAGGAGGATGAGGGGTGATCTTATAGAAGTGTGCAAAACCATAAGAGGAATGGATTGGGTCCCAGAGTCTTTTACCCAGAGTAGGGGAATCGAGAAGCAGAAGACATAGGTTGAAGGTGAGGGGGGGGGAAGGTTTGATAGGAACCTGAGGGTGCTGTCCTTGCGGAGTTTGCACGTACACCCCGTGACCGTTTTCTCCGGGAGCTCCAGTTTCCTCCCACACTCCAAAGACGTGCGGGTTTGTAGGTTAATTAGCTGCGATTAAAGATTGTAAATTGTCCCGAGTGTGTGTAGGATAGTGTTAGCGTGCGGGGATCGCTGGTCGGCGCGGACCCGGTGGGCCGAAGGGCCTGTTTCCGCGCTGTATCGCTAAACTAAACTAAACTCTGTTAACTTCAGTTCTTAGGTAGACACAGAGTGCCGGAGTAACTCAGCGGGTCGGGCAGCATCTCTGGAGAGAAGGAACGGGGGACGTTTCGGGTCGAGACCCTTCGGTCACCCATTGCTTCGCTCCAGAGATGCTGCCCGACCCGCTGAGTTACTCCAGCATCTTGTGTCCACCTTCGCCAGCTTCTGCAGTTTTATTTCCGACATATAACGTCAGCTCCTATCTCGGCTTGGGTTCAGAGTTGAGAGTTCAGTTTGGAGTTGAGAGTTCAGAGATCCTCACCCAGCCTGACCCCCGGCAATCTGTTGTGTCTGTCTGGTGCCTCCCTCGTTCAACGAGGCCACGTTGTCAGTCTCAACAATCGCGGCTGTGGTCAGCAGGACCAGCGATGGTGAATCTGCCTTGCTCACTCCCCCCCCTCCCAGTCCACACACTCCCCCCCCACCCCAGTCCACACACTCCACCCCCCCAGTCCACACACTCCCCCACCCCCCAGTCCACACACTCCCCCCCCAGTCCACACACTCCCCCCCCACCCCAGTCCACACACTCCCCCCCCAGTCCACACACGCCCCCCCAGTCCACACACTCCCTCTCCCTCTGTAAACACCCCCACACCAGATTGCTGGAACAGGGGGCTTGGTCAATCGCTACCCTGGTGAGGGAGGGAGGAAGGGAGGGAAGGAGGGAGGGAGGGAGGGAGGGAGGGAGGGAGGGAGGGGAGGGAGGGAGGGAGGGAGGGAGGGAGGGAGGGAGGGAGGGAGGGAGGGAGGGAAAGGGGAAGAGGGGAAGAGAGGAAGTGGGGAAGAGAGGGAGAGGGAGAGAGGGAGAGAGGGAGAGGGGAGAGGGGAGGAAGCGAGGGAGATAGGGAGAAGGGGAGAGGGGAATAGAGGGAGAGAGAGTGGGAGGGAGGGAGGAAGCGAGGGAGAGGGGAAGAGGGGAAGAGGGGAAGAGGGGAGAGAGGGAGAGAGAGCTGTAGCCACAGGAGAATAGACCGTGGAGCGGTGGTGGGGAGGTGGTGGGGAGGTGGGGGGGGGGAGCTCGAAGATAGCCGGTAGTTCAATTACAGGGTAATGAAGGCACATTAATCATCCAATTACACACCTGTCAGGCAGCAACAAAGGAGAGAGCAGCCGAGACAGCGGGCTGGGATGGGGACGGTGCCTGCGAGAAGCCAGCGCCAATAAGCGCCAGACAAAGTCGATTAATGAACCATATTGCCGGCAATTC
Organism: Rhinoraja longicauda; assembly: GCF_053455715.1. Lineage (NCBI taxonomy): Eukaryota > Metazoa > Chordata > Chondrichthyes > Rajiformes > Arhynchobatidae > Rhinoraja > Rhinoraja longicauda. The sequence goes on from NC_135993.1 coordinate 12,101,750, forward strand.
AGGGGGGAGAGAGGGGGTGGGGGGGGGCCTCAATGTAAACCTGTCACCCTCCTCACTTGCATCAGAAAGAGGGGTCTGTCACAGTCCCCCCTCCCCTCCCCCACGCGTCCTAGCGCTCTCCCCGAACGGGCTTGGCACCGCGCCGCCCACATGTGATTGATTACACTTTGATCGCGCCAACTCTCTTAAAGGCGCACTGCCCGGAATGGTTGCCAACTTCCTCGCTTGCAAATAAGGGACAAAGGGTGACGTCACCGCTCACAGCGCCCCACGAGACCTCACCCAGCCAGCGGCCACGTGCTCCCGCTCCACCAATGGAGGTCACGTGGGGTGCGGGGCGGTGACGTCACCCTTTGTCCCTTATCCGGGAGCGAGGAAGTTGGCAACCCTACTAATACGGGGACAAACTACTTCAGCCCAAAATATACGGGATGTCCCGGATGATACGGGACGGTTGACGACCCTGACTGTCGGCGGGGGTTGATCGAGTTATTGGTTTCGTTTTGGAGTCAAGAGTCGCGAGTCACGACGTGTTTTAAGGTCGCGTGCCCACAGACGGAACGGTGAAGTCAGAGACACAGCGCGGAAACAGGCCCTTCGGCCCTCCGAGTCCGCGCCGACCGGCGATCCCCGCGCACTAACACTATCCCACGCACACACACGCACGCGCGCGAGGGACAATTTCACACTCACACCAAGCCAGTTGACCTACAAACCTGCACGTCTTTGGAGTGTGGGAGGAAACCGAAGATCTCGGAGAAAACCCACGCAGGTCACGGGGAGAACGTACAAACTCCGTACAGACAGCGCCCGTAGTCAGGATGGAACCCGGGTCTCTGGCGCTGTGAGGCAGCAACTCTACCTCTGCGCCACCGTTGCGCCCTGATCTTGCACTAAATAATAATCATGTTATCCCCTCTATCTGTACACTGTGGACGGCTCGATTGTAATCATGTATTGTCTTTCCGCTGACTGGTTAGCACGCAACAAATGCTTTCACTGCACCACGGTACACGTGACAATAAACTACACTGAACTACACTCAAAGATCGACACAAAATGCTGGAGTAACTCAGCGGGACAGGCAGCATCTCTGGAGAGAAGGAACGGGCGACGTTTCGGGTCGAGACCCTTCTTCAGATTTAAATAGATCTAGAACTAAATTCAAACTTAGCCGACACAAGCGTGGGTTTGGGGTGGTGCTGTGCACGATTACGCTTGCTCACTGCAGTGTCAAGCGTGCAGGAAACTCCGGAGAGCAGGTGGGGAGAGTGAGTGAGTGTGAGAGTGAGTGTGTTTAGTGGGCTAGTGAAAGTGTGAGGAGGGAAAGTCTCACTGCCTGCCTCACACTACCACCTGCTGGCCACCTGCTGCACTGCAACAAGGCCTCCCTGACCACAATCACAGAGACACCGATCAGCCAAAACATTATGACCTGATGAGCCAATACATTATGCCCACCCGCCTAATATGCTGCTGGTCCTCCGTGTGCAGCCCCATACGCAGCAGGGTGCAATGCACTGTGTATTGTGACACAGGTCAAATCTGGACCAAGGGTTGAGATTTTGGATTGGAGAAAGGCTAATTTTGAGGAGATGAGAAAGGATTTAAAAGGAGTGAAATGGAAATTGTTGTTTTATGAAAAGGATATAATAGAGAAATGGAGGATATTTAAAGGTGAAATTTTGAGAGTACAGAGTCTTTATGTCCCTGTTCGGTGGAAAGGAAAGAATAATAATTTGAAAGAGCCGTGGTTTTCCAGGGAAATTGGACACTTGGTTCGGAAAAAGAGGGAGATATACAATAAATATAAGCGGCAGGGAGTAAATGAGGTTCTTGAGGAATATAAAGAATGTAAAAGGAATCTTAAGAAGGAAATTAGAAAAGCGAAAAAAAGATATGAGGCTGCTTTGGCAAGTAATGTAAAAGTAAACCCCAAGGGGTTCTACAGAAATGTCAATAGCAAAAGGATAGTGAGGGATAAAATTGGTCCATTAGAGAGTCAGAGTGGACAGCTATGTGCTGAGCCGGAAGAAATGGGGGAGATATTAAACAATTTCTTTTCTTCGGTATTTACCGAGGAGAAGGATATTGAATTATGTGAGGTAAGCGAAACAAGTAGAGTAGTGATGGAAATTAGGAGGATTAAAGAAGAGGAGGTACAGACACTTTTGAAAAATATAAAAGTGGATAAGTCTCCAGGTCCTGATAGGATATTCCCTAGGACATTGAGGGAAGTTAGTGGAGAAATAGCAGGGGCTATGACAGAAATATTTCAAACGTCATTAGGAACGGGGATGGTGCCGGAAGATTGGCGCATTGCGCATGTTGTGCCCTTGTTTAAAAAAGGTTCTAAAAGTAAACCTAGCAATTATAGACCTGTTAGTTTGACGTCTGTGGTGGGAAAATTAATGGAAAAGATACTTAGGGACAATATATATAATTATTTGGATAATCAAGGCCTGATTAGAAACAGTCAACATGGATTTGTGCCTGGAAGGTCATGTTTGACTAATCTTCTTGAATTTTTTGAAGAGGTTACCAGGGAAATTGATCAGGGCAAGGCTGTGGATGTTGTCTATATGGACTTCAGTAAGGCATTTGACAAGGTTCCACATGGAAGGTTGATTAAGAAGGTTAAATCGTTGGGTATTAATAGTGAGGTTGCAAGATGGATTCAACAATGGCTGAATGGGAGATACCAGAGGGTAACGGTTGACAATTGTATGTCAGGTTGGAGGCCAGTGTCTAGTGGAGTACCCCAAGGATCTGTGTTGGGTCCACTGTTGTTTGTCATTTACATTAATGATCTGGATGATGGTGTGGCAAATTGGATTAGTAAATATGCAGATGATACTAAGATAGGTGGAGTAGTTGATAGTGAGGTAGATTTTCAAAGTCTACAGAGAGACTTGGGCCTTTTGGAAGGGTGGGCTGAAAGATGGCAGATGGAGTTTAATGCTGATAAGTGTGAGGTGCTGCATTTTGGTAGGACAAATCAAAATAGGACGTACAGGGTAAATGGTAGGGAATTGAGGAATGCAGTGGAACAGAGGGATCTGGGAATAACTGTGCATTGTTCCCAGAAGGTGGAATCTCATGTGGATAGGGTGGTGAAGAAGGCGTTTGGTATGCTTGCCTTTATAAATCAGAGCATCGAGTATAGAAGTTGGGATGTAATGTTGAAATTGTACAGGGCATTGGTGAGGCCGAATCTGGAGTATGGTGTGCAGTTCTGGTCGCCAAATTATAGGAAGGATGTCGACAAAATGGAGAGGGTACAGAGGAGATTTACTAGAATGTTGCCTGGGTTTCAGCACTTAGGCTACAGAGAGAGGTTGAACAGGTTGGGTCTTTATTCTTTGGAGCGTAGAAGGTTGAGGGGGGACTTGATAGAGGTTTTTAAAATTTTGAGAGGGACGGATAGAGTTGACGTGGGTAGGCTTTTCCCTTTGAGAGTGGGGAAGATTCCAACAAGGGGACATAGCTTCAGAATTGAGGGACAAAGGTTTAGGGGTAACATGAGGGGGAACTTCTTTACTCAGAGGGTGGTGGCTGTATGGAATGGGCTTCCGGTGGAAGTGGTGGAGGCTGGCTCGATTTTATTATTTAAGAGTAAATTGGATAGGTATATGAATAGGAGGGGATTAGAGGGTTTAGAGGGTTATGGTCTGAGTGCAGGTAGATGAGACTAGGTCAGGGAGAGTGGTCGGCGTGGACTGGTAGGGCCGGACAGGCCTGTTTCCATGCTGTAGTTGTTATATGTTATATATGTTATATGTTATTCCTCCCGTGACCACCATTGACCATTTTCTGTAACTTGTGCCACAGTCGACCGTCTGTCGGTTCGGACCAGACAGGATAGCCTTCGTTGCCCTCGCACATCGATGAACCTTGGGCGCCCAACACCCTGCCTGTCGCCGGTTTGTGGTTTGTCCCTCCTCGGACCACTGTCGGTCAGTACTCACCACTGCTGACCGGGAGCACCCCACAAGCCTTGCCGTTTCAGAGATGCTCTGACCCAGTCGTCTGGCCATAACAATTTGGCCCTTGTCAAAGTCGCTCAGGTCTTTACTCCTGCCCATTTCTCCTGCATCCAACGCATCAACTTCAAGAACTGACTGTTCACTTGCTGCCTAATATATCCCACCCCTTGACAGGTGCCATTGTAACAAGATAATCAATGTTATTCACTCTGCCTGTCAGTGGTCATAATGTTTTGGCTGATCGGTGTAGAGTGACACAGTGTGGAAACGGGCCCTTCGGCCCAACTTGCCCACACCGGCCAACATGTCCCATCTACACCAGTCCCACCTGCCTGCGCTTGGTCCACATCCCTCCAAACCTGTCCACACTCCACCTGGAGTCTGGACCTACCTAATCCGCTGTTTTTACTTAATTAATTCCTATTTATTTGGTTAGTTAGTTAGTTAATTGTACCATGTTGTGTTCAGGGAAATATTTTACCTCTTTCCTTGTTGGGGAGATACTTTTTTACAGTTTCTGTACCCCCCTCCCCAATCTTTGCGCCTATTGTCTATGTTTCTATGTCACTGACTGTGTGCCTTGTTGCCAACTACCCCTCTGCCAACAATGATCCATTCTACATTTTCTCTGCACTGCATCTCCTTTGATCACTAGTTTTCACACCTTACCCTTCCATATCTCTAGCCTCTCTCTCTCCCCTGGTGTTCAGCGAAACGACCGCCGAGTCTGTGCTTTAATCCAGTCTGAAGAAGGGTCTCGACCCGAAACGTCACCCATTCCTTCTCTCCAGAGATTATTGTTTAGATTTAGATTTAGAGATACAGCGCAGAAACAGGCCCTTCGGCCCACCGGGTCCGCGCCGCCCAGCGATCCCCGCACACTAACACTATCCTACACCCACTAGGGACAATTTTTACATTTGCCCAGCCAATTAACCTACAAACCTGCACGTCTTTGGAGTGTGGGAGGAAACCGAAGATCTCGGAGAAAACCCACGCAGGTCACGGGGAGAACGTACAAAGTCCGTACAGACGGCGCCCGTAGTCGAGATTGAACCTGAGTCTCCGGCGCTGCATTCGCTGTAAGGCAGCAACTCTACCGCTGCGCCACCGTGCCGCTCAGTCCCGCTGAGTTACTCCAGCATTTTGTGTCTATCTTCGGTGTAAAGCAGCACCTGCAGTTCCTTCCTACACAAGTCCAGCACCTTGTTGGGTGAGGGCTGGGTGTTGTTGTTTGGATTAGTTTAGTTCCGTTTATTGTCACGTGTGCGGAGGTACAGTGAAAAGCTTTTTTGTTGCGGGCTCTGCGGTTAGTGGGAAGATTATACATGATGTGTGGGGGGGGGGGGGGGGGTCAACACAGGGATGGCAGATGGATCACACACATCTAGCAGGGCAAACTAATCATAATCATACTTTGTTAGCCAAGTGTGTTTTGCAACATACGAGGGATTTCATTTGCCACACAGTCATACCAATAAAAAGCAACAGGACACACAGAATACATTTTAACATGAACATCCGCCACAGTGACTCCTCCACATTCCTCACTCTGATGGAAGGCGAAAAAAAGTTCAACCTCTCCCTTGTCCTCCAGTGGTCGGGGGCCTCGAACCTTCTGTTGACGGGCCGATCTTAGCCGGTGGTCGGGCCTTCCTCATCGGGGCGATCCAGCTCCTGCATCGGGGAGGATCTCAGCTCCTCCCGCGCCGGGCGATCTACCCCCAGGTCCGGGCTTGTCTAACCTCCTGCGGCTTGGAGCTTCCCGACCTCGGTCTCCACCCGAGACTGCGAGCTCCTCGATGTTGGAACGTCGACCCCAGGCAAGGGATGGCAGGCTCTGATGGTAAGTCTACACCCCGCGGTGGGGCTCAGAGTCAGTCGCGGGCAAGGCCACCAGCTCCACGATGTTAGGCCGCAGAACTAAACTCAAAGATAGACACAAAATGCTGGACTAACTCAGTGGGATGTTTTCTTTCTCTTTCTCTCTTCCTCTCTTTCTCTCTTTCTCTTTCTCTTTCTCTTTCTCTTTCTCTTTCTCTTTCTCTCTCTCTCTCTCTCTCTCTCGTTCTCTTGTTCTCTTTCTCTTTCTCTTTCTCTTTCTCTTTCTCTTTCTCTCTTTCTCTTTCTCTTTCTCTTTCTCTTGTTCTCTTTCTCTCGTTCTCTTTTTCTCTCTCTCTTTCTTTCTCTCTTTCCCTCTTTCTCTCTCTTTCTCTCTCTCTTTCTCTTTCTCTATCTCTCTCTCTCTCTTTCTCTCTCTCTTTTTCTCTTTCTCTTTCCCTTTCTCTTTTTCTCTCTCTCGTTCTCTTTCTCTGTTTCTCTTTCTCTTTCTCTCTCTCTCTCTCCCTTGTTCTCTTTCTCTTTCTCTCTCTCTCTCTCTTTTTCTCTCTCTCTTTCTCTTTTCTCTTTTTCTCTCTCTCTTTCTCTTTTTCTCTTTTCTCTCTCTCTCTCTCTCTCTCTCTCTCTCTCTCTCTCTCTCTCTCTCTCTCTCTCTCTCTCTCTCTCTCTCTCTCTCTCTCTCTCTCTCTTTCTTTTCTTCGTTCTTTAATTTAATTTAATTTATTAACAAAAATAAATTGGATCAATTATTACAATAACATATACAACACAAAACAACACCAATCAGACCCACCACCACAAATACAAAATCACTCAATTATCTAAAACAAATATACTGAATGTTTTGCATTATAAACAACTAAAGGGCATCACGGTGGAGCAGCGGTAGAGTTGCTGCCTCACAGCGCCGGAGACCCGGGTTCCATCCCGACTACGGGCGCCGTCTGTACGGAGTTTGTACGTTCTCCCCGTGACCTGCGTGGGTTTTCTCCGAGATCTCCAGTTTCCTCCCACACTCCAAAGACGTTCAGGTTTGTAGGTTAATTGGCTTGGTGTAAATGTAAATTGTCCCTAGTGGGTGTGGGATAGTGTTAGTGTGCGGGGATCGCTGGTCGGCGCGGACTCAGTGGGCCGAAGGGCCTGTTATCGCACTGTATCTCTAAACTAAACTATCTTACACTCCTTGTCAAGGATACATTCCACCCCCCGCAGTGCCCAGGGGTCCCGGTAATCCCCCCGGGCGCCCGTGGACAGCGCGTGTTCCCTCTCTGGTGCCACCCGGGCACGAACGTAACCCCAGAAAAGGGGCAGAGCCCTCCTCCGCCTGGCGCCGTGACTCGCGGACGGCCAGCTTGGCCAGGCCCAGGAGCAGCCCAACCCAGGACATCTTCAGCCCCCCCACCCTCCCCCAAACACAGGGTGTGACACCTTCTTGGCATGTCGGCTGAACCTTTGAAGTTGGAGTTGCGTCTCTTGCCCTGGCTGCCCGTGTAGCGAGAAACGTCCTCCTCACCTTTGACGATCTTTCCGTTTGTGCATCTCTGTGAATGTTTAGAAACATAGAAAATAGGTGCAGGAGGAGGCCAGTCGGCCCTTCGAGCCAGCACCGCCATTCATTGTGATCACGGCTGATCATCCACAATCAGTAACCCGTGCCTGCCTTCTCCCCATATCCCTTGATTCCACTAGCCCCTAAAGCTCTATCTAACTCTCTCTTAAATCCATCCAGTGATTTGGCCTCCACTGCCCTCTGTGGCAGAGAATTCCACAAATTCACAACTCTCTGGGTGAAAACGTTCTTCTCACCTCAGTTTTAAATGGGCAGTTGCGTTTAGTTTAGTTTGGAGATACAGCAAGGAAACATAATGATGATGGAGCCAGGGTCGACTTCCCTGAGCAGAATGATCAGGAACAGAGTCAATGATTTAGCTGAGTTTAGATTATACTCCGGCATTATGTCTAAACTAAACTAAACTATCTCTGTGAACAAATCCCACTTGATTAGTGCGGGTGTCAGGGGTTACGGGGAGAAGGCAGGAGAATGGGGTTAGGAGGGAGAGATAGATCAGCCATGATTGAATGGCAGAGTAGACTTGATGGGCCGAATGGCCTAATTTTACTCCTGATGCATGTTCTCACTTATGAACATCATATCAAAATCATGAGAGGAATAGATCGGGGAGATACACAGAGTCTCTTGCCCAGAGTAGGGGAATCGAGGACCAGAGGACATAGGTTCAAGGTGAAGGGGAAAAGATTTGATAGGAACCCGAGGGGTAACTTTCCCACACAGAGGGTGGTGGGTGTATGGAACAAGCTGCCAGAGGAGGTAGTTGAGGCTGGGACTATCCCGTCATTTAATAAACAGTCAGACAGGTACATGGACAGGACAGGTTTGGAGGGATATGGGCCAAGCGCGGGCAGGTGGGACTAGTGTAGCTGGGACATGTTGGCCGGTGTGGGCAAGTTGGGCCGAAGGGCCTGTTTCCACACTGCATCACTCTTTGACTACAACATGACGTGATGCTGGGCTATAACGCTGTACAGATCAGACAGCATCATTAACGTTTTACGATACGATACGATAGAACTTTATTTATCCCAGGAGGAAGAATCATCCTTCCCTCCAAGACCCCCTCTAGTGAACCCAACTCCAACTCTACCCTACCCCCAGGACAGAGCCAGCCTTCCCGATGAGTTTGTTGATCCTGTTGGTGTCCGCGGCCTTCGCCCTGCTGCCCCGGCACGCGGCAGTGGAGAAGATGTCTCTGGCCACCACTGACTGGTTGAACATCTGCAGCATCTCACTGCAGATGTTGAAGGAGTGGAGCCTCCTCATAAAGTACAGCCGGCTCTGACCCCTCTTGTACAGCGCCTCAGCGTTCCTGGACCAGTCCAGTTTACTGTCCAGGTCCACTCCAAGGTGCTCTCCCTGTAAACTGCACACCCACACCATTGATGGAGACAGGCCACAGGGCTGTTCCTCTCCTCCTAATGTCCACCACTAACTCCTTAGCCTTGTCGGCGTTGGAGCTGCAGGTGATTCAGTCCACACCACACAACAAAATCCTTGACTACACCGCTGTATTCAGTAGGGTTGCCAACTATCTCACTCACAAATAAGGGACAAGGTGACGTCACCGCCCCGCGCCCCACGTGACCTCACCGCCCCGCGCCCCACGTGACCTCACCGCCCCGCGCCCCACGTGACCTCACCGCCCCGCGCCCCACGTGACCCCACCCAGCCAGCAGCCACGTGCTCCCGCTCCACCAATGGCGGCCGCCCGGGCCGGGAGGCGGGATGCTACGCAACTTACGTGAGGCGGCACCCGGGCCCCCGGGCCCACACTGTCCAGACCTGCACTGTCCAGACCAACACTATCCGGTCCTACACTGTCCAAACCTATACTGTCAGGACCTACATTGTCCGGACTTACACGGCCTACACTGTCCGGGCCTACAGTGTCCGGGACTACAGTGTCCGGGCCTGCAGTGTCCGGGCCTACTGTGTCCGGACCTACAGTGTCCAGGCCTACAGTGTCTGGGCCTAGAATGTCCGTGCCTACAGTGTCCGGGCCTACAGTGTCCGGGCCTACAGTGTCCGGGCCTACAGTGTCTGGGCCTAGAATGTCCGGGCCCACAGTGTCCGAGCCTACAGTGTCCGGACCTACAGTGTCCAGGCCTACAGCACTCCCCAGGCCTAATACGGGACAAAGGCGGGACAGTTGGCAATCCTCATATTCAGCTTCCCCCCCCACCCCTACTCACTGATGCAGCCCATAATTGCAGATTCATCTGAAAACTTTGCAGTTACAATCAAACAATACCTCGCTTTCTGCAAACACAGAGTGCTGGAGGAACTCAGTGGGTCCGGCAGCACCTGCGGAGGGAATGGGCAGGTGAGGTTTTGGGTCAGGGCCCTTCTTTAGAACCGATTCAAAGCATCACCTGTCCATGTCCTCCACAGATGCTGCTGGACCCACTGAGCTCCTCCAGCACCTTGTGTTTTACTCAATATTTTTGCATCTTTAGTTTCTTATGTCTCATGTTCACATTGGTAAAGAACTGGAAAGGCTAGATGCAGGAAAAATGTTCCTGATATTGGGGGAGTCCAGAACCAGGGGTCGCAGTTTAAGAATAAGGGGTAGGCCATTTAGGACTGAGATGCGAAAAAGCTTTTTCACCCAGAGTTGTGAATCTGTGGAATTCTCTGCCACAGAAGACAGTGGAGGCCAATTCTCTGAATGCATTCAAGAGAGAGCTAGATAGAGCTATTAAGGATAGCAGAGTCTGGGGGTACGGGGAGAAGGCAGGAACGGGGTACTGATTGAGAATGATCTGCCATGATCACATTGAATGGCAGTACTGGCTCGAAGGGCCAAATGGCCTCCTCCTGCACCTATTGTCTATTGTCTATTGATGAGGGGGGACCTCAGTGAAACACATAGAATAGTGAGCGGCCTGGATAGAGTGGATGTGGAGAGGATGTTTCCACTAGTGGGAGAGTCTAGGACCAGAGGGCACAGCCTCAGAATTAAAGGACGTTCTTTGAGGAAGGAAATTTCTTAAGTCAGAGGGTAGTGAATCTTGATAGGTTCTTGATTAGTGCGGGTGTCAGGGGTTACGGGGAGAAGGCAGGAGAATGGGGTTGAGAGGGAGAGAGATAAGCGAAGATTGAATGGCATAGACTTGATGGGCCGAACGGCCTAGAATTAAGCTCCTATCACTTATGACCTTATGATCTCACAGCGCCAGAAGCCCAGGTTTGTTCCTGACCATGGGTGCTGTGAGTTTGAGTTAAGTGAAGAGACGGGACAGAACTGGAGCACAGGAGGCTGAAGGGTGATCTTATACAGGTTTATAAAACCCAGAGGGTTATAGGGAAGGTCTTTACCCCAGGCATGCTGACTGACAATAGACAATAGACAATAGGTGCAGGAGGAGGCCATTCGGCCCTTCAAGCCAGCACCGCCATTCAATGTGATCATGGCTGATCATTCACAATCACTACCCCGTTCCTGCCTTCTCCCCATACCCCCTGACTCCGCTATCCTTAAGAGCTCTATCTAGCTCTCTCTGGAATGGATATGTCATATCGAGTGTCTATGACTTAGAGACAGACACTATGTCTAAAACTAGAGAGCAATGGTATAAACTGAAGGTAGACACAAAATGCTGGAGTAACTCAGCGGGTCAGGCAGCATCTCTGGAGAGAAGGGATGGGTGACGTTTCGGGTCGAGACCCTTCTTCGGACTGATGTCAGGGGAGAGGGAAATACATAGATAAGGAAGTATAAGGTGTGAAAATGGGGCAAAGGGGATGTAGATCAAGGGGACATGCAGAATAGATCATTGTTAGTTGGGGGAAGGTAATAACAAGGCAAACAGAGATAAAATGTAGTCAGAGGCAGTAAGACTGGTCGGAGAACTGGGATGGAGAGAGAGGGAAAGCAAGGGTTACAGTACTTAAAGTTAGAGAAGTCAATGTTCATACCGCTGGGGTGTAAGATGCCCAAGCGAAATATGAGATGCTGTTCCTCCAATTTGCGCTGGGCCTCACTCTGACAGTGGAGGAGGCCCAGGACAGAAAGGTCAGTGGGAGGGGGAGTTAAAGTGTTTGGTAACCGGGAGATCAGGTTGGTTCAGGCAGACTGAGCGGAGGTGTTGAGCGAAACGATCGCCGAGCCTGCAAAGGAGATCAGCGTAGGTTCGCGAGGTTAATTCCCAGAATGGCGGGACTGTCGTATGTTGGAAGACTGGAGCGACTGGGCTTGTATACACTGGAATTTAGAAGGATGAGAGGGGACCTTATTGAAACATATAAGATTATTAAGGGATTGGACACGTTAGAGGCTGGAAACATGTTCCCGATGTTGGGGGAGTCCCGAACCAGGGGCCACAGTTTAAGAATAAGGGGTAGGCCATTTAGAACGAAGAAGAGGAAAAACTGTTTCAGTCAGATAGTTGTGAATCTGTGGAATTCTCTGCCTCAGAAGGCAGTGGAGGCTAATTCTCTGAATGCTTTCACGGTGGCGCAGCGGCAGAGTTGCTGCCTTACAGCGAATGCAGCGCCGGAGACTCGGGTTCGATCCTGACTACGGGCGCCGTCTGTACGGAGTTTGTACGTTCTCCCCGTGACCTGCGTGGGTTTTCTTCGAGATCTTCGGTTTCCTCCCACACTCCAAAGACGTGCAGGTTTGTAGGTTAATTGGCTGGGCAAATGTTTTTTTTTAAATTGTTCCTTAGAGTGTGTAGGATAGTGTTAATGTGCGGGGATCGCTGGGCGGTGCGGACCCAGTGGGCCGAAGGGCCTGTTTCCGTGCTGCAACTCTAAATCTAAAAAAAAAATTGAGCTAAATAGAGCTCTTAAGGATAGCGGAGTCAGGGGTTATGGGGAGAAGGCATGAACGAGGTCCTGATTGTGCATGATCAGCCATGATCACGGTGAATGGCGGTGCGTACAGGCTCGAAGGCCTCCTCATGCACCTATTGTCTATTGTCTATTATCATTGGTTTCCTCCCACACTCCAAAGACGTGCAGGTTTGTAGGTTAATTGGCTTGGTGTAAATGTAAATTGTCCCTAGTGTGTGTAGGATAGTGTTAATGTGCGGGGATCGCTGGTCGGCGCGGACCCGGTGGGCCGAAGGGCCTGTTTCCGTGCTGTATCTCTAAACTAAACTAAACTAAAACAGCTGCTGATATAACTCTCTGACACTCAGTCCTTGAGAAGGGACCCATGTATCTCCAACAATCTAGCAGTCTCCATTAGTCCTGTCTATCACTTTAACGCCTTCTAATTACATATCAAAGGCTCTACTTCCTCATTAATATATTAGAATTAGATATTAAAGGGAGAGCTCCCTCATTAATAACTTATGATTGTGTATTAAAAATTATGACTCATTAATACATTATAATTAGATGCTAACGGTATGACTCATAAATATTTTTAGGTATTAAAGGTGCAACTATCCTTAATATAATTAGGTTTTATCTCTATGTCTCATGAATATATTTAAATATTAAAGGTGGAACTATATTTAATATTATTAGAGTTTAAAAATACGCCTGGTGAATATGTTCAGATATTAATAGTGTAACCACAGTTAATATAATTTTAGATTTTAAATGTCTGCTTCAGAAATATATTTAAATATTAAAGGTAGATATTTAAAGGCCATTAATATGTTATAATTAGGATTTAAAAGTTTGGATCATCACTGCATTATAGACAGATGTGCCCAAAATGCTGGAGTAACTCAGAGGGTCAGGCAGCATCTCTGGAGAGAAGGAATGGGTGACGTTTCGGGTCGAGACCCTTCTTTCAGTCTGACCTGAGACGTCACCCATTCCTTCTCTCCAGAGATGCTGCCCGACCCGCTGAGTTACTCCAGCATTTTGGGTCTATCTTCGGTTTAAACCAGCATCTGCAGTTCCTTCACACACACACACACACACTATATGCAGGTATGATTGTTGCAGTTACTTTAATTATATATAATTAGATATTAAACGTATACCTTATCAAATATTATAATTGGATATGAAATATAAAATAGATCATGTATTATGGTATGAAAGGTATGACTTATTAATATAATATGATGAATATTTTATCATTATATCTTAAATACATTACTCATTAATGTTTTATAATTAGGGATGAAAGGTAAGCATTTTATTAATTCATTCCAATTTAATTTTCAGTCTCCCCGTCATTTTTATACTCGATTGGTTAATGTTCGATGCAATGATGTAATTCTCAAGATAAGGCTGCCACCCATTTTGACTCCCCCTCCCACTCCCACACTGACCTCTCTGTCCTGGGCCTCCTCCACTGTCAGAGTGAGGCCCAGCGCAAACTGGAGGAACAGCACCTCATATTTCGCTTGGGCAGCTTACACCCCAAGTCAGAGGGTGGTGAATCTGTGGGATTCATTGCCACTGACAGCTGTGGAGGCCAAGTCAATGGATATCTTGAAGTCAAGTCAAGTCAAGTCAATTTTATTTGTATGGCACATTTAAAAACAACCCACGTTGACCAAAGTGCTGTACATCAGTTCAGGTACTAAGAAACGAACATACAACGGCACACAAACATAACAGCACATACATAAACAGTTCACAGCGCCCCCTCAGAGGGTCGCAAACACTAGGGAGTAGAAATAGGTTTTGAGCCTGGACTTAAAGGAGTGGATGGAGGGGGCAGTTCTGATGGGGAGAGGGATGCTGTTCCACAGTCTAGGAGCTGCAACCGCAAAAGCGCGGTCACCCCTGAGCTTAAGCCTAGACCGCGGGATAGTCAGTAGCCCCAAGTCGGCCGACCTGAGGGACCTGGAGATAGAGTGGTGGGTTAGAAGATTGTTGATATGGGGGTGGGGGGGGCAAGCCCATTTAGGGCTTTGTATGTGAATAGGAGGAGCTTGAAGTTAATTCTGTACTGTACAGGGAGCCAGTGGAGAGAGGCCAGAATCGGGGTGATGTGGTCCCTTTTACGGGTACCCGTCAGGAGTCTCGCTGCGGTGTTTTGGACCAATTGCAGGCGGGACAGGGATGATTGGCTGATCCCAGTGTATAGGGAGTTTCAGTAGTCTAGGCGGGAGGAGATGAAAGCGTGGATGATTTTTTCAGTGTCGTCGAATTGGAGGAATGGTTTGATTTTAGCTATGGTACGAAGCTGGAAGAAGCTGGCTTTTACCACAGCGTTGACTTGCTTGTCAAACTTTAATGCAGAGTCAAATATCACGCCAAGGTTTTTGACATGGGGTTTGACTAGGCAGGATAGGCTTCCAAGGCTGCCTGTTTTCGTTTTGATGGAGTCGGGGGGGGGGGGGGGGGAATAGGATAACCTCAGACTTGCTCTCGTTTAGTTGAAGGAACTTCTGTGCCATCCAACATTTTATGCCCTCAAGGCAGAGATAGATAGATTCTTGATCAGTACGGGTGTCAGAGGTTATGGGGAGAAGGCAGGAGAATGGTGGAGTAGACTTAATGGGCCGAATGGCCTAATTCAGCTCCTATCATGTACGAATTTATGAACCCAGCAGTATGAATGTTGAATTCTCCAATTTTAAGTAACTTCATCTCGTACTCCCTTCCCTCCCCTCCCTCCTTACCCTTATCCACCACCCTGGTCGTTTAACCAGTTCCACGGTTCTCCACATTGTGTCTCTTGAGATCACACCTACCCAGGCCAACAATGGGCCTATCCGACATTTAGAGCCATAGAAACATAGAAAATAGGTGCAGGAGGAGGCCATTCGGCCCTTCGAGCCAGCACTGCCATTCATTGTGATCATGGCTGATCATCCACAATCAGTAACCCGTGCCTGCCTTCTCCCCATATCCCTTGATTCCACTAGCCCCTAGAGCTCTATCTAACTCTCTTTTAATTTCATCCAGTGAATTGGCCTCCACTGCCCTCTGTGGCAGAGAATTCCACAAATTCACAACTCTCTGGGTGAAAAGGTTTTTTCTCATCTCAGTTTTAAATGGCCTCCCCTTTATTCTTAGACTGTGGCCCTTGGTTCTGGACTCCCCCAACATTGGGAACATTTTTCCTGCATCTAGCTTGTCCAGTCCTTTTATAATTTTATAAGTTTCTATGAGATCCCCTCTCATCCTAAATTCCAGTCTTTCCAATCTTTCCTCATGTGATAGTCCCTCCATCCCAGGGATTAACCTCGTGAACCTACGCTGCACTGCCTCAATAGCAAGGATGTCCTTTCTCAAATTTGGAGACCAAAACTGCACACAATACTCCAGATGTGGTCTCACCAGGGCCCTGTACATCTGCAGAAGGACCTCTTTACTCCTATACTCAAATCCTCTCGTTATGAAGGCCAACATGCCATTAGCTTTCTTCACTGCCTGCTGTACCTGCATGTTTTCTTTCAGTGGCTGGTGTACAAGGACACCCAGGTCTCGTTGCAATTCCCTTTTTCCCAATCTGACACCATTGAAATAATAATCTGCCTCCTTGTTCTTGCCACCAAAGTGGTTAAGGATGCTATGAGGATGCAGGGTGACTTGGACCGGTTGTGTGATGGGCAAATGCATGGCAGATGCAGTATAATGTGGATAAATGTGAGGTTATCCACTTTGGTGGCAAGAACAGGAAGGCAGATTATTATCTGAATGGTGTCAGATTAACAGAAGGGGAGGTGCAACGAGACCTGGGTGTCCTTGTACATCAGTCACTGAAAGTAAGCATGCAGGTACAGCAGGCAGTGAAGAAAGCCAATGGCATGTTAGCCTTCATTGGGAGAGGATTTGAGTTTAGGAGCAAGGAAGTCCTACTGCAGATGTACAGGGCCCTGGTGACTCCACCAGCTAGGCCTCAGCTCGTCGTTATGCGACTGGATCCTGGACTTCCTGCTGGAGCGACCGCAGGCAGTGAGAATGGGCCCGCACCTGTCCTCCACTATCACCCTGAGTACCGGCACACCACAGGGCTGTGTTCTGAGCCCCATGCTCTACTCCCTCTTCACACACGACTGTGTTCCTGCATTCGACACCAACACCATTGTCAAGTTTGCAGATGACACAACGGTGATCGGACTTATCACCAACGGGGATGAAACAAACTATAGAGCGGAGGTGCAGAACCTGGCGGACTGGTGCTCGGATAGCAACCTGTCCCTAAATACCACCAAGACCAAGGAGCTGATCATCAACTTCCGTAGGTCACATAACGGGGAATATGCCCCGATCTCTATCAACGGGGACAGTGTGGAGAGAGTGTCCAGCTTCAAGTTTCTGGGCACTCACATTTCGGAGGACCTAACATGGTCCAATAACACTGCTGCGCTGGTCAAGAAGGCACAGCAAAGACTGTTCTACCTGAGAACACTGAAGAAGTCTGGTCTACCCCAACAGCTGCTGACGACCTTCTACCGCTGCACCATAGAGAGCATCCTAACGCATGGCATCCCTGTGTGGTACCTCAGCTGCACGGAGGCAGAGAGGAGAGCTCTTCAGCGGGTAGTCCATAGAGCTCAGAGGGCCATCAGAACACAGCTACCAGCCTTGGAGGGCATCTACAACACACGATGCCTCAGAAAAGCCACAAAGACTCCTCACACCCCTGCAACAGTCTGTTCGAACTTCTACCATCGGGCAGACGATACAAGGCCTTCTACGCCCGCACCTCCAGACTCAGGAACAGCTTCATCCCCAGGGCCATAGCTGCTATGAACCGGTCCTGCTGAGCCGGATGGTCACATCGCACAGTGAACCGGCACAGATCTACTTGCACTTTATTCTGTTTTAAAACTGTTCCAATTTGTTTCATTGGGTTGTTTAAATTAATATTGACTAGCTAATTAATTTATTGCATCGTATGGGAGGTGCATTCCCAATCTCGTTGTACCCCTGTACAATGACAATAAAGATATATTGTATTGTATTGTGAGACCGCACCTGGAATACTGTATGCAGTTTTGGTCTCCTAATTTGAGGATGGACATCCTTGCTATTGAGGGCGTGCAGCGTAGGTTCACCAGGTTAATTCCCGGGATGGCGGGACTGTCATATGATGAAAGAATGGGTCGACTGGGCTTGTATTCATTGGAATTTAGACGGATGAGAGAGGATCATATAGAAACATATAAAATTCTTAGAGGATTGGACAGGCTAGATGCAGGAAAAATGTTCCCGATGTCGGGGGAGTCCAGAACCAGGGGTCACAGTTTAAGAATAAGGGGTCGGCCATTTAGGACTGAGATGAGGAAAAACTTTTTCACCCAGAGAGTTGTAAATCTGTGGAATTCTCTGCCACAGAAGGCAGTGGAGGCCAATCCACTGGATGTTTTCAAGAGAGAGTTAGATTTAGCTCTTGGGGCTAACGGAATCAAGGGATATGGGGAGAAAGCAAGAACGGGGTACGGATTTTGGATGATCAGCCATGATCATATTGAATGGCGGTGCTGGCTCGAAGGGCCTACTCATGCACCTATTTTCTATGTTTCGATGTGAGGCAGCAACTCTACCACTGTGCCACCGTGCCCACCTGCCTACACATGTTCCATATTCACGTGATCTATGCATTTATAAACAGAGAGAAAGAGCTAACATTTTGGGTCAAAGACTCTTCATCAGAAGACCATGAACATTATCGGGTGGTGAATCTGTGGGATTCTTTGCCACAGACGCCTGTGGAGGCCAAGTCAGTGGATATTTTTAAGGAGGAGATAGATAGATTCTTGATCTTAAGGTCATAACTGGTCATGTGATAGGAGCAGAATTAGGCCATTCGGCCAAAAGGAACCTCCTTTAATTCTGAGGCTGTGCCCTCTGGTCCTAGACTCTCCCACTAGTGGAAACATCCTCTCCACGTCCACTCTACCCAGACCTTACACGATTCTGTACGTTTCAATGAGGTCCCCCCTTGCCCTTCTAAACTCCAGCGAGTACAGGCCCAGTGCTGACAAACGCTCATCATAGGTTAACCCACTCATTCCTGGGATCGTTCTCGTAAACCTCCTCTAGACCCTCTCCAGAGCCAGCACATCCTTCCTCAGATATGGGGCCCAGAATGGTGGTGGTGATTAGAGCGGGTGACAGGAGTTATGGGGAGAAGGCAGGAGAATGGGGTTAGGTGGGAGAGATAGATCAGCCATGATTGAATGGCAGAGTAGACTTGATGGGTCGAATGGCCTCATTCTGCTCCTATCACTTATGAACTTATGTTTCTCTGCCTGTTTCTTTTCGTTTTCCAATTGCTTTCATTGCACAGGTTTGACAAGGATTGTGATCTGTCTTCCCAGCAGCCTCCTTCACACAACAGTTGACCACTAATCCCCACACCAACCCTGTCATGGATATTCCCTTCATCCCACCCACCTCCCTACCCCAGCTGAACACAAACTGACTTTCACTCCTTCCCCATTCACATAAACATAGAACAGCACAGGCAGGAACAGGCCCTTCGGCCCACAATGTCCGTGCTAAGATAGGCTCATCTCTGCCAGCACCTGATCCATACCCCTCCATTCCCTGCATATCCATGTGCCTGTCCAAAAGCCTCTTAAACACCACTATCATATCTGCCTCCACCCTAGGGTCGCCAACTGTCCCGTATTAGGCCCGGGGGGGGGGGCGCTGTAGGCTCGGATGCTGTAGGCCCGGATGCTGTAGGCCCGGACGCTGTAGGCCCGGACGCTGTAGGCCCGGATGCTGTAGGCCCGGACGCTGTAGGCCCGGATGCTGTAGGCCCGGACGCTGTAGGCCCGGACGCTGTAGGCCCGGATGCTGTAGGCCCGGACGCTGTAGGCCCGGACGCTGTAGGCCCGGACGCTGTAGGCCCAGACGCTGTAGGCCCGGACGCTGTAGGCCCGGACGCTGTAGGCCCAGATGCTGTAGGCCCCGACGCTGTAGGCCTGGACGCTGTAGGCCCCGACGCTGTAGGCCTGGACGCTGTAGGCCCCGACACTGTAGGCCCGGACGCTGTAGGCCCGGACGCTGTAGGTCCCGACAGTTTAGGTCCCGACACTCTAGGTTTCCCGTCATTTTAGCTCCGGACACTGTAGGCCCGGAGGCCCGGGCGCCGCCTAATGGAGGTTGCGTAGCAACATGCTTCCCGGCCCGGGCGGCCGCCATTGGTGGAGCTGGAGCACGTGGCCGCTGGCTGGGTGAGGTCACGTGGGGCGCGGGGCAGTGACGTCACCATGTCCCGTATTTGGGAGTGAGGAAGTTGGCAACCCCTACTCCACCACCACCCCTGGCAGCGGGTTCCAGGCACCCACCACCCTCTGTGTGAAACACTTGCCCTGCACATCCCCCTTAAACGTTGCCCTTCTCACCTCACACCTACGCCCTCTAGTCTTGGACATCTCCACCCTGGGGTAAGGTCCTGTCTGCCCTATCTATCACTCCGATAGTCTTCCACACTGTAGTTCCATCAGGTCTCCCCTCAGCTTCCAGCGCTCCAGGGAAAATAATAATAATACATTTAATTTGTATAGCGGTTTTCTGGAAACTCAAAGACGCTTTACAGAGTAAGTAAAACATAAAAATAAATAAATAAACAAACAAAAAAGGAAGAATAAGGTGCAGCAACGGTCAGTGGTTAAAGGCCGTGTTGAACAGGTGAGACTTCAGTGATGTTTTGAATGTGGTGAGTGAGGAGGAGTCTCTGATGGTTTGGGGTAGTGAGTTCCAGAGGGTGGGAGCAGCGATGGAGAAAGCCCTGTCCCCCCAGGATCTGAGTTTGGTCCGGATGGGGGGGGACAGGAGGTTAGCAGCAGCAGAGCGGAGGGTGCGGGTGGGAGTGTGTCTGTGGAGGAGGTCAGTCAGGTAGGATGGGGCCAGGTTATGGAGGGCTTTGTAGGTCATGAGGAGGATTTTGTACTGGATTCTCTGGGGGATGGGGAGCCAGTGGAGCTTGTAAAGGACGGGGGTGATGTGGTCACAGGTCGGGGAGTGGGTGAGTAGACGGGCAGCGGAGTTCTGGATGTATTGGAGTTTATTGATGGTTTTAGAGGGTGAACCATAGAGGAGGCTGTTGCAGTAGTCCAGACGGGAGGTGATGAAGGCGTGGATGAGAGTTTCTGCAGCTGTGGAGGAGAGGGATGGACGGAGACGGGCGATGTTTTTG
Organism: Rhinoraja longicauda; assembly: GCF_053455715.1. NCBI lineage: Eukaryota > Metazoa > Chordata > Chondrichthyes > Rajiformes > Arhynchobatidae > Rhinoraja > Rhinoraja longicauda. Next base: position 12,122,172 of record NC_135993.1, read on the forward strand.
AGGTGGAAGAAGGCTGTCTTTGTGATGTGTTTAGTGTGTTTGTCGAAGGAGAGGGTTTGATCAAAGATGATGCCAAGATTCCGGATGTGAGGTGAGGTGGATACTGGGAGACCATCAATGTTGAGGGTGAAGTTGTGGGTGGATTTGGTGAGCGTTTTTGGTCCGATGATGACGATTTCGGATTTGTCACGGTTTAGTTTGAGGAAATTGGTTTGAAGCCAAGATTTTATTTCAGTGATGCAGTTTGTCAGGATAGAGTGTGTGGCGGTGGAGATTGACTTGGTGGAGGTGAGGAGCTGGATATCATCGGCGAAATAATCCAAGACTGAAACGTCTTTCACTCGGTTTTAGAATTAGGTTTAGAGATACAACGTGGAAACAGGCCCATTGGCCCACTGGGTCCGTGCCGACCAGCGATGACTAGTTCCATCCTACACACCAGGGGGCAATTTACAGAGGATCAATTAACCTACATACCTGCACGTCGTTGGAGTGTGGGAGGAAACCGGAGCACCCGGAGAAAACCCACGCAGGTCACGGGGAGAACGTGCAAACTCCGTACAGGCAGCGCCCGTAGTCGGGATGGAACCCGGGTCTCCGGCGCTGTGAGGCAGCAACTCTACCGCTGAGCCACCGTGCCGGTCGTAATCTCCCACACGGACTATCGCCCATTCAGAAGCTGCTGTGCCATCGACTCAAATAAAAGGGACAAGTCTAACAAGTGCAAAACGTGTTTTATTATAAAAAAACCTTTGTTTTTTTTTAATACATTTTTGTTAAAATTTCATTTGCCACAAATCTGTCATCGTCCTGGCTCACATTTTTAAATAACACTTTGTCTTTCCTCTTTTAAAAGGGTGCCCCAGGGGGTCTCTCTGTGAGCGTGGAGACACTTGCGATGTTGCCACCACTATCTCTCTCCCCCCCCCACCCCTCACCCTCAAATCACCAGGGGAAAAAAACTGTCGATGCTGGTTAAAATCGAAGGTAGACACAAAAGGCTGGAGTAACTCAACGGGTCAGGCAGCATCTCGGGAGAGAAGGAATGGGTGAAGAAGGGTCTCGACTGAAGAAGGGTCTCGACCCGAGACGTCACCCATTCCTTCTCTCCCGAGATGCTGCTCGACCCGCTGAGTTACTCCAGCATTCTGTGTCCACCCTCAAATCAGCAGACAGACTTTAGCGTGTGGGAGTGCAGAAAGCAGCAGATATGGGACAATATTATATATTAACAACCCACAAAAGGTTTATCGTATCTCTGTAAAAACGTCGGCACCCCACCTCCGAACAAGAGACGCGTTCAGACCGGTGAAAGTACCGGCCAGACAATAGTGCAAGGGTGGGTCAGTACAATTATATGCACGCGCTCACTTACACACACACCACCGAGGCAAGGCCCGGACACCACTTTACCCAGACCCACCATTGTTATCTTATAAAGTGTTCACTTTTCTCGCTTCCCCACTCCATTGCAGGGCTTATAACTAGGGTTGCCAACTGTCCCGCATAACCGGGACATCCCGTATTTTGAGCTAAATTGGTTTGTCCCGTACTGGACCGCCCTTGTCCCTTCCACACTGTAGGCCCAGAAACTGCAGGCCCAGGCGCTGTAGGCCCCGGCGCTGTAGGCCCCGGCGCTGTAGGCCCCGGCGCTGTAGGCCCAGACACTGTAGGCCCGGACACTGCAGCCCCGGACACTGTAGGCCCTGGCGCTGTAGCCCCGGACACTGTAGGCCCGGACGCTGTAGCCCCGGACACTGTAGGCCCGGACGCTGTCGGCCCGGACACTGTAGGCCCGGACACTGCAGGTCCGGACACTGTAGGCACGGACACTGTAGGCCCGGATACAGGCCCGGACACTGTAGCCCTGGACACTGTAGGCCCGGACACTGTAGGCCGGGGACCGCAGCAGCCCCCGGACCGTGTAGCCCCCGGTGCTGCCTGATGGAGGTTGCATAGCAACCCGCCTCCCGGCCTGGGCGGCCGCCATTGGTGGAGTGGGAACACGTGGCCGCTGGCTGGGTGAGGTCACGCGGGGCGGTGCCGTCACCCTTTGTCCCTTATTTGGGAGTGAGGAAGTTGGCAACCCTGCTTGTCCATCCGTTTGTAAGTGATAGAAGAATGAGGCCATTTGGCCCATCAAGTCTACTCCGCCATTCAATCGTGGCTGATCTATCTCTCACACCTATCCTCATTCTCCTGCCTTCTCCCCATAACCCCTGACACCCGGTTTCCTGTGGGTTAAAGAACCGCAGAGATGAGTCTCGGATTTTCCCCGTGCATTGTGAGCTGCAGCTTCCTGGCCCGGCTGGCTTTGGCTCAGTGTCCTGCTCTCTCTCTCTCAGCTGACAGACCAAGTCATGTGTGTACCTCCGCTGGACGCTGAGCGATGGGGCTGCCTGGATACTTTAGCTCAGCCCCCACCCTGTGGTGTGTGACCCAGGATTAACACCCCCCCCCCCGCCCCCATCCCCTCCTGGCACTGCCAACGGAGACGGGTGAAAGGTGCCAGGTTACAAGGTGTGGGAATGTGATCTTGCCATTTCTCGGCCAGTATAGTGTTTGTGCACCTGAGAGGTCTATTACTGACAAATGTCATCTTCTAGTTCTTGCAGTAATGCGTAGGAAGGACCCACAGATGCTGGCTTACACCGAAGATAGACACAGAGTGCTGGAGTAACTCAGCGGGTCAGGCAGCATCTCTGGAGAGAAGGAATGGGTGACATTTCGGGTCGAGACCCTTCTTCAGACTCAAGGGTCTTCAGTCTGATGAAGGGTCTCGACCCGAAGCGTCACCCATTCCTTCTCTCCAGAGTTCTTGCAGTAAATTGGGTTCTTTACACGTTGGAGATTGCCAGACTAAAATATTTCTTGAACAAATAGCGATGGAGGCTTAAAATAAAGTTATTACCTCTGCCGGCCCTGTGTTTCAGATCACATCATGCTCAGCATATCCAATAACATCAAGACTTTTATGACATCGTATAGGACACCCTGTGACACATGGAGGACATCCTGTGACATCATGGAGGACATCCTTTGACATCATGGACGACATCCTGTGACATCATAGACATCCTGTGACATCATAGCGGACTTCCTGTGACATCATAGCGGACATCCTGTGACATCATAGAGCATATCCTGTGACATCAGAGGACATCCTGTGACATCACAGAGCATATCCTGTGACATCATAAAGGGAGAAAGGGAGAAAAGAGAGAAAGAAAGAAAGGGAGAAAGAAAAAGGAGAGAAAGGGAGAGAGAAAGGGAGAAAGGGAGAGAGAAAGGGAGAAGAGAAGAGAGGGAGAGGGAGAGGGAGAGGGAGGGAGAGAGAGAGGGGAGGGAGAGAGAGGGAGAGAGGAGAGAGGGGGGGGGAGAGAGAGGGGGAGAGAGAGGGGGAAGAGAGGGGAGAGAGAGAGAGGAGAGAGAGTGAAGGGGGAGAGAGTGAGGGGGAGAGAGAGAGGGGGGGAGAGAGAGAGGGGGGGAGAGAGGGAGGGGGGAGAGAGAGAGGGGGGAGGGAGGGAGAGAGAGAGAGAGAGAGAGAGAGAAAGAGGGAGAGAGAAAGAGGGAGAGAGGAAAGAGGGATTCTGAGGCTGTGCCCTCTGGTCCTAGACTCTCCCACTAGTGGAACCATCCTCTCCACATCCACTGTGTCCAGGTTACACTGCAAAGCACAAAGTGCTGGAGGAACTCTGCAGATCAGGCAGCATCTGTGGAGGGAATAGACCGGTGACGTTCCGGTTCGGGGACCCTTCTTCACATTTCTGTCCACCTGACCCGTCCAGTTCCTCCAGCACTTTTTTTTCTGCTCAAGATTCCATCAACTGCAGTTCCTTGCGTTTCCAGATTACCCAGCAGTTTTAGTTTTAGTTTAGAGATACAGCACGGAAACAGGCCCTTCGGCCCACCGGGTCCGCGCCGACCAGCGATCCCCGCACACTAACACTATCCCACACACACTAGGGACAATTTACAATTATATACCAGGCCAATTAATCTACAAACCTGCACGTCTTTGGAGTGTGGGAGGAAACCCGGAGCACACCCGGAGAAAACCCACGCAGGTCACGGGGAGAACGTACAAACTCCGTACAGACAGCGCCCCGTGGTCACGGTCTCTGGCGCTGGGACGTGTAAAGAAAAATTAAAGTGCGCAAAATCATAGGGTGTGGGGAAAGAGGGGAGAG